>NC_069501.1:700089760-700155888 GCF_027579735.1 Bombina bombina | reverse complement strand
AACATGTTAAACAGGCATAAACTTGATAACAAGTACAAAAAAAACGTTTTAAAATAAAACCGTTACTGTCACTTTAAATTTTAAACTGAACACACTTTATTACTGCAATTGCGAAAAAACATGAAGGAATTGTTCAAAATTCACCAAATTTTCACCACAGTGTCTTAAAGCCTTAAAAGTATTGCACACCAAATTTGGAAGCTTTAACCCTTAAAATAACGGAACCGGAGCCGTTTTTAACTTTAACCCCTTTACAGTCCCTGGTATCTGCTTTGCTGAGACCCAACCAAGCCCAAAGGGGAATACGATACCAAATGACGCCTTCAGAAGTCTTTTCTAAGTATCAGAGCTCCTCTCACATGCGACTGCATGTCATGCCTCTCAAAAACAAGTGCGCAACACCGGCGCGAAAATGAGGCTCTGCCTATGATTTGGGAAAGCCCCTAAATAATAAGGTGTCTAAAACAGTGCCTGCCGATATTATTATATCAAAATACCCAGATTAAATGATTCCTCAAGGCTAAATATGTGTTAATAATGAATCGATTTAGCCCAGAAAAAGTCTACAGTCTTAATAAGCCCTTGTGAAGCCCTTATTTACGATCTTAATAAACATGGCTTACCGGATCCCATAGGGAAAATGACAGCTTCCAGCATTACATCGTCTTGTTAGAATGTGTCATACCTCAAGCAGCAAGAGACTGCTCACTGTTCCCCCAACTGAAGTTAATTGCTCTCAACAGTCCTGTGTGGAACAGCCATGGATTTTAGTGACGGTTGCTAAAATCATTTTCCTCATACAAACAGAAATCTTCATCTCTTTTCTGTTTCTGAGTAAATAGTACATACCAGCACTATTTCAAAATAACAAACTCTTGATTGAATAATAAAAACTACAGTTAAACACTAAAAAACTCTAAGCCATCTCCGTGGAGATGTTGCCTGTACAACGGCAAAGAGAATGACTGGGGTAGGCGGAGCCTAGGAGGGATCATGTGACCAGCTTTGCTGGGCTCTTTGCCATTTCCTGTTGGGGAAGAGAATATCCCACAAGTAAGGATGACGCCGTGGACCGGACACACCTATGTTGGAGAAATAAACTATTAACCCCTAAACCGAAAGCCCCCCACATCGAAATATACTAAAATAAACTAACCCCTAAACCTAACAACCCCCTAACTTTATATTAAAATTACAATTTCCCTATCTTAAATTAAATCTTACCTGTCAAATTAAATAAATTAATTTTAAACTAACAATTATACTATTATAATTATTAAATTAAAATTAAACTAACTACCAATTAAACTAAACATTAAAAAAATCCTAACACTACTCTAAAATTACAAAAAGTATCTCATATAAAAAAAAAACAAAAATAACTAAAAATTACAAAAAAAACACTAAATTACGAAAAATAAGAAACAAATTATCAAAAATAAAAAAGAATTACACCTACTCTAATAGCCCTATCAAAATAAAAAAAAAACCCTAGCCTACAAAAAACTACCAATGGCCCTTAAAAGGGCCTTTTGTGGGGCATTGCCCCAAAGATATCAGCTCTTTTACTTGTAAAAAAAAAAAAAAAATACAAACAACCCCCCAGTAAAACCCACCACCACCCCCACAACCAACCCCCCCCCCCAAATAAAATAACTATCTAAAAAAAACCTAAGCTAACCATTGCCCTGAAAAAGGCATTTGTATGGGCATTGCCCTTAAAAAACAGAATTTATGTTTACCTGATAAATTACTTTCTCCAACGGTGTGTCCGGTCCACGGCGTCATCCTTACTTGTGGGATATTCTCTTCCCCAACAGGAAATGGCAAAGAGCCCAGCAAAGCTGGTCACATGATCCCTCCTAGGCTCCGCCTACCCCAGTCATTCGACCGACGTTAAGGAGGAATATTTGCATAGGAGAAACCATATGTTACCGTGGTGACTGTAGTTAAAGAAAATAAATTATCAGACCTGATTAAAAAAACCAGGGCGGGCCGTGGACCGGACACACCGTTGGAGAAAGTAATTTATCAGGTAAACATAAATTCTGTTTTCTCCAACATAGGTGTGTCCGGTCCACGGCGTCATCCTTACTTGTGGGAACCAATACCAAAGCTTTAGGACACGGATGAAGGGAGGGAGCAAATCAGGTCACCTAAATGGAAGGCACCACGGCTTGCAAAACCTTTCTCCCAAAAATAGCCTCAGAAGAAGCAAAAGTATCAAATTTGTAAAATTTAGAAAAAGTGTGCAGTGAAGACCAAGTCGCTGCCTTACATATCTGATCAACAGAAGCCTCGTTCTTGAAGGCCCATGTGGAAACCACAGCCCTAGTGGAGTGAGCTGTGATTCTTTCAGGAGGCTGCCGTCCGGCAGTCTCATAAGCCAATCGGATAATGCTTTTAATCCAGAAGGAGAGAGAGGTAGAAGTTGCTTTTTGACCTCTCCGTTTACCAGAATAAACAACAAACAAAGACAAAGTTTGTCTGAAATCCTTAGTAGCTGCTAAGTAAACTTTGAGAGCACGAACTACATCCAAGTTGTGCAACAAACGTTCCTTCTTTGAAACTGGATTAGGACACAAAGAAGGCACAACTATCTCCTGGTTAATGTTTTTGTTAGAAACAACTTTTGGAAGAAAACCAGGTTTAGTACGCGAAACCACCTTATCTGCATGGAACACCAGATAAGGAGAAGAACACTGCAGAGCAGATAATTCTGAAACTCTTCTAGCAGAAGAAATTGCAACCAAAAACAAAACTTTCCAAGATAATAACTTAATATCAACGGAATGTAAGGGTTCAAACGGAACCCCCTGAAGAACTGAAAGAACTAGGTTGAGACTCCCAGGAGGAGTCAAAATTTTGTAAACAGGCTTGATTCTAACCAGAGCCTGAACAAAGGCTAGAACATCCGGCACAGCTGCCAGCTTTTTTGTGAAGTAACACAGACA
The DNA here is from genome assembly GCF_027579735.1 of Bombina bombina. Taxonomy (NCBI): domain Eukaryota; kingdom Metazoa; phylum Chordata; class Amphibia; order Anura; family Bombinatoridae; genus Bombina; species Bombina bombina. The sequence continues at coordinate 700,152,934 of NC_069501.1, read as the reverse complement.
AGGCAGAAATCTGTCCCATCAAGGAACTTGCAGATAATCCTTTTTTCAATCCTTCTCGAAGGAAGGATAGACTCTTAGGAATCTTAACCTTGTCCCAAGGGAATCCTGCAGATTCACACCAACAGATATACCAAATTATGTGGTAATTTTTCTGGTTACAGGCTTTCAGGCCTGAACAAGAGTATTAATAACAGAATCTGAGAACCCTCGCTTTGATAAGATCAAGCGTTCAATCTCCAAGCAGTCAGCTGGAGTGGGTCGAACGGACCTAGAACAAGAAGGTCTGTCAAAGGTAGCTTCCATGGTGGAGCCGATGACATATTCACCAGATCTGCATACCAAGTCCTGCGTGGCCACGCAGGAGCTATCAAAATCACCGACGCCCTCTCCTGATTGATCCTGGCTACCAGCCTGGGGATGAGAGGAAACGGCGGGAACACATAAGCTAGTTTGAAGGTCCAAGGTGCTACTAGTGCCTCCACTAGAGCCGCCTTGGGATCCCTGGATCTGTACCCGTAGTAAGGAACTCTGAAGTTCTGACGAGAGGCCATCAGATCCATGTCTGGAATGCCCCACGGTTGAGTGACTTGGGCAAAGATTTCCGGATGGAGTTCCCACTCCCCCGGATGCAATGTCTGACGACTCAGAAAATCCGCTTCCCAATTTTCCACTCCTGGGATGTGGATAGCAGACAGGTGGCAGGAGTGAGACTCCGCCCATAGAATGATTTTGGTCACTTCTTCCATCGCTAGGGAACTCCTTGTTCCCCCCTGATGGTTGATGTATGAACTTGGCCCTCGCTAGCTGAGGCCAAGCTTTGAGAGCATTGAATATCGCTCACAGTTCCAGAATATTTATCGGTAGAAGAGATTCTACCCGAGACCAAAGACCCTGAGCTTTCAGGGATCCCCAGACCGCGCCCCAGCCCATCAGACTGGCGTCGGTCGTGACAATGACCCACTCTGGTCTGCGGAAGGTCATCCCTTGTGACAGGTTGTCCAGGGACAGCCACCAACGGAATGAGTCTCTGGTCCTCTGATTTACTTGTATCTTCGGAGACAAGTCTGAATAGTCCCCATTCCACTGACTGAGCATGAACAGTTGTAATGGTCTTAGATGAATGCGCACAAAAGGAACTATGTCCATTGCCGCTACCATCAAACCTATCACTTCCATGCACTGCGCTATGGAAGGAAGAGGAACGGAATGAAGTATCCGACAAGAGTCTAGAAGTTTTGTTTTACTGGCTTCTGTCAGAAAAATCCTCATATCTAAGGAGTCTATTATAGTTCCCAAGAAGGGAACCCTCGTTGACGGAGATAGAGAACTCTTTTCCACGTTCACTTTCCATCCGTGAGATCTGAGAAAGGCCAGGACAATGTCCGTGTGAGCCTTTACTTGAGGAAGGGACGACGCTCGAATCAGAATGTCGTCCAAGTAAGGTACTACAGCAATGCCCCTTGGTCTTAGCACCGCCAGAAGGGACCCTAGTACCTATGAGAAAATCCTAGGAGCAGTGGCTAATCCGAAAGAAAATGCCACGAACTGGAAATGCTTGTCCAGGAATGCAAACCTTAGGAACCGATGATGTTCCTTGTGGATAGGAATATGTAGATACGCATCCTTGAAATCCACCTTGGTCATGAATTGACCTTCCTGGATGGAAGGAAGAAGTTTTCGAATGGTTTCCATCTTGAACGATGGAACCTTGAGAAACTTGTTCAAGATCTTGAGATCTAAGATTGGTCTGAACGTTCCCTCTTTTTTGGGAACTATGAACAGATTGGAGTAGAACCCCATCCCTTGTTCTCCTAATGGAACAGGATGAATCACTCCCATTTTTAGCAGGTCTTCTACCCAATGTAAGAATGCCTGTCTTCTTATGTGGTCTGAAGACAACTGAGACCTGTGGAACCTCCCCCTTGGAGGAAGCCCCTTGAACTCCAGAGAATAACCTTGGGAGACTATTTCTAGCGCCCAAGGATCCAGAACATCTCTTTCCCAAGCCTGAGCGAAGAGAGAGAGTCTGCCCCCCACCAGATCCGGTCCCGGATCGGGGGCCCGCATTTCATGCTGTCTTGGTAGCAGTGGCAGGTTTCCTGGCCTGCTTTCCTTTGCTCCAGCCTTGCATAGGTCTCCAGGCTGGATTGGCTTGAGAAGTATTACCTTCCTGCTTAGAGGACGTAGCCCTTGGGGCTGATCCGTTTCTGCGAAAGGGACGAAACTTAGGTTTATTTTTGGTCTTGAAAAGACCTATCCTGAGGAAGGGCGTGGCCCTTGCCCCCAGTGATATCAGAGATAATCTCTTTCAAGTCAGGGCCAAAGAGTGTTTTCCCCTTGAAAGGAATGTCAAGCAATTTGTTCTTGGAAGACGCATCCGCTGCCCAAGATTTTAACCAAGCGCTCTGCGCCACAATAGCAAACCCAGAATTTTTTTTTTCGCCGCTAACCTAGCCAATTGCAAGGTGGCGTCTAGGGTGAAAGAATTAGCCAATTTAAGAGCACGAATTCTGTCCATAATCTCCTCATAAGAAGAAGAATTACTAATAATCGCCTTTCCTAGCTCATCAAACTAGAAACACGCGGCTGCAGTGACAGGGACAATGCATGCAATTGGTTGTAGAAGGGAACCTTGCTGAACAAACATCTTTAGCAGACCTTCTAATTTTTTATCCATAGGATCTTGGAAAGCACAACTATCTTCTATGGGTATAGTGGCGCGCTTGTGTAGAGTAGAAATCGCCCCCTCGACCTTGGGGACTGTCTGCCATCAGTCCTTTCTGGGGTCGACTATAGGAAAACAATTTTATAAATATGGGGGGAGGTACTAAAGGTATACCGGGCCTGTCCCATTCTTTACTAACAATGTACGCCACCCGCTTGGATATAGGAAAAGCTTCGGGGGGCCCCGGGGCCACTAAGAACTTTTCCATTTTACATAGTGGTTCTGGAATGACCAGATAATCACAATCATCCAAATTGGATAACACCTCCTTAAGCAGAGCGCGGAGATGTTCCAACTGAAATTTAAAAGTAATCACATCAGGTTCAGCTTGTTGAGAAATGTTTCCTGAATCTGAAATTTCTCCCTCAGACAAAACCTCCCTGGCCCCCTCAGATTGGTGTAGGGGCCCTTCAGAAACCATATCATCAGCGTTCTCATGCTCTACAGAATTTTCTAAAACAGAGCAGTCGCGCTTTCGCTGATAAGTGGGCATATTGGCTAAAATGTTTTTGATAGAATTATCCATTACAGCCGTTAAATGTTGCATAGTAAGGAGTATTGGCGCACTAGATGTACTAGGGGCCTCCTGTATGGGCAAGACTGGTGTAGACGAAGGAGGGGATGATGCAGTACCATGCTTACTCCCCTCACTTGAGGAATCATCTTGGGCATCATTTTTACTAATTTTTTTTTTTTTTTTTTTTTATGACATAAAATACATATAGTTAAATGAGAAGGAACCTTGGTTTCCCCACAGTCAGAACACAATCTATCTGGTAGTTCAGACATGTTAAACAGGCATAAACTTGATAACAAAGCACAAAAAACGTTTTAAAATAAAACCGTTACTGTCACTTTAAATTTTAAACTAAACACACTTTATTATTGCAATTGCGAAAAAGTATGAAGGAATTGTTCAAAATTCACCAAAATTTCACCACATTGTCTTAAAGCCTTAAAAGTATTGCACACCAAATTTGGAAGCTTTAACCCTTAAAATAACGGAACCGGAGCCGTTTTTATATTTAACCCCTTTACAGTCCCTGGAATCTGCTTTGCTGAGACCCAACCAAGCCCAAAGGGGAATACGATACCAAATGATGCCTTCAGAAAGACTTTTCTATGTATCAGAGCTCCACACACATGCAGCTGCATGCCATGCTGTCCTCAAAAACAAGTGCGCCATACCGGCGCGAAAATGAGGCTCTGACTATGATTAGGGAAAGTCCCTAAAGAATAAGGTGTCTAAAACAGTGCCTGCCGATATAATCATATCAAAATACCCAGAATAAATGATTCCTCAAGGCTAAATAAGTGTTAATAATGAATCGATTTAGCCCAGAAAAAGTCTACAGTCTTAATAAGCCCTTGTGAAGCCCTTATTTACTATCTTAATAAACATGGCTTACCGGATCCCATAGGGAAAATGACAGCTTCCAGCATTACATCGTCTTGTTAGAATGTGTCATACCTCAAGCAGTAAGAGACTGCACACTGTTCCCCCAACTGAAGTTAATTGCTCTCAACAGTCCTGTGTGGAACAGCCATGGATTTTAGTTACGGTGCTAAAATCATTTTCCTCATACAAACAGAAATCTTCATCTCTTTTCTGTTTCTGAGTAAATAGTACATACCAGCACTATTTTAAAATAACAAACTCTTGATTGAATAATAAAAACTACAGTTAAACACTAAAAAACTCTAAGCCATCTCCGTGGAGATGTTGCCTGTACAACGGCAAAGAGAATGACTGGGGTAGGCGGAGCCTAGGAGGGATCATGTGACCAGCTTTGCTGGGCTCTTTGCCATTTCCTGTTGGGGAAGAGAATATCCCACAAGTAAGGATGACGCCGTGGACCGGACACACCTATGTTGGAGAAAGGGCATTTAGCTCTTTTACATGCCCAGTCCCTAAACTAAAAATAAAACCCACCCAAAAAAACCTTAAAAAAAAAAAATAACACTAACCCCCGACGATCCACTTACAGTTCTTGAAGTCCCGCTTGAAGGATCCATCCAGCCGGCGAAGTCATCATCCATGCAGCAAGAAGTCTTCATTCACGCGGCCTCTTCCGTCTTCATCCAGCCGGCGAAGTCCTCATCCAGGCCGCAAGAAGTCCTCATCCAAACGGCATCTTCTATGTTCATCCATCCGGCACTGTAAGTGGATCGTCGGGGGTTAGTGTTAGGTTTTTTGGGTGGGTTTTATTTTTAGATTAGGGTCTGGGCATGTAAAAGAGATAAATGCCCTTTTAAGGGCAATGCCCATACAAATGCCCTTTTCAGGGCAATGGTTAGCTTTGGTATTTTTTAGATAGTTATTTTATTTGGGGGGGGGGGGGGTTGTATTTTTTTTTTTTTTTTTTTACAGGTAAAAGAGCTGATATATTTGGGGCAATGACCCACAAAAAGGAAATTTATGCTTACCTGATAAATTTATTTATTTTACGATATGACGAGTCCACGGATTTCATCCTTACTTATGGGCTATCGCCTCCTGGTCAGCAGGAGGAGGCAAAGAGCTCCACAGCAGAGCTGCATAAATAGCTCCTCCCTTCCCCCCCAACCCAGTCATTCGACCGAAGTTAGGAAGAGAAAGGAAAAGCCAAGGAGTAGAGGTGACTGAAGTTTAACAAAAATAAAAAACCTGTCTTAGAAAACGACAGGGTGGGCCGTGGACTCGTCATATCGTAAAAGAAATACATTTATCAGGTAAGCATTAATTTCCTTTTCTTTTACAAGATATGACGAGTCCACGGATTTCATCCTTACATGGGATACAATAGCAAAGCTATAGGACACGGATGAAAGGGAGGGACAAGACAGGAACCTAAACAGAAGGCACCACTGCTTGAAGAACCTTTCTCCCAAAAACAGCCTCAGACGAGGCAAAAGTATCAAATTTGGAAAATTTGGAAAAAGTGTGAAGAGACGACCAAGTTGCAGCCTTGCAAATCTGTTCAACAGAAGCATCATTTTTAAATGCACATGAGGAAGCCACAGCCCTAGTAGAATGAGCCGTAATTCTTTCAGGAGGCTGCTGTCCAGCAGTCTCATATGCCAAATGGATGATACTCCTCAGCCAAAAAGAAAGAGAGGTAGCCGTAGCTTTCTGACCCCTACGCTTTCCAGAAAAGACAACAAATAATGAAGATGATTGACGAAATTCTTTAGTCGCCTGCAAGTAAAACTTCAGTGCACGAACCACGTCCAAGTTATGTAATAGACGCTCCTTCTTAGAATTCTTAGGATTCAACAGAAGCATCATTTTTAAATGCCCATGAGGAAGCCACAGCCCTAGTAGAATGAGCTGTATTCGTTCTGGAGGCTGCTGTCCAGCAGTCTCATATGCAACACGGATGATACTCTTCAGCCAAAAAGAAAGAGAGGTAGCCGTAGCTTTCTGACCCCTACGTTCCCAGAAAAAACAACAATTAACGAAGATGTTTGACAAAAATCCTTAGTCGCCTGCAAGTAGAACTTCAAGACACGGACTACGTCCAAATTATGTAACAGACGCTCCTTCTTAGAGGAGGGGTTAGGACACAAGGAGGGAACAACAATTTCCTGATTAATATTTTTGTTAGAAACAACCTTAGGAAGAAAACCAGGTTTAGTACGTAACACCACCTTATCAGAATGGAAAATAAGATAAGGAGAATCATATTGTAATGCTGAAAGCTCAGAAACTCTGCGAGCAGAAGAAATAGCAACCAAAAATAAAACTTTCCAAGATAATAACTTAATATCTATGGAATGCATGGGTTCAAACGGAACCCCTTGCAGAACATTAAGAACTAAATTCAAACTCCAAGGAGGAGCAATTGGTCTAAACACAGGCCGGATTCTAGTCAGGGCCTGACAAAAAGATTGAATGTCTGGAACATCTGCCAGACGCTTATGGAGCAAAATAGACAAAGCAAAAATCTGTCCCCTTAAGGAACTAGCTGACAACCCTTTCTCCAATCCTTCTTGGAGAAAAGATAAAATCCTGGAAATCCTAACCCTACTCAATGAGTAGCCCTTGGATTTGCACCAATAAAGATATTTACGCCATATCTTATGGTAAATTTTTCTAGTAACAGGCTTACGTGCCTGAATCAAAGTATCAATGACCGCATCAGAGAACCCCCGCTTAGATCAAATCAAGCGTTCAATCTCCAGGCAGTCAGCTGCAGGGAAATTTGATTCGGATGATGGAAGGGTCCCTGAATGAGAAGGTCCTGCCTCAATGGAAGCTTCCACGTCGGCAGAGAGGACATGTCCACCAGATCGGCATAAGTCCTTCAAGGCCACGCAAAGCGATTAGAATCACTGAAGCCCTCTCCTGTTTGATCCGTGCAATCACCCGGGGAAGGAGAGCAAACGGTGGAAACATATAAGCTAGGTTAAACGACCAAGGCACTGCCAAGGCATCTACCAGTTCGGCCTGAGGATCCCTGGACCTGGATCCGTATCTTGGGAGCTTGGCATTCTGACGAGACGCCATCAGATCCAATTCCGGTCTGCCCCACCTGAGAGTCAGGGTGGCAAAGACCTCAGGATGGAGTTCACATTCCCTCTGATGAAACGTCTGTCTGCTCAAACAATCAGCCTCCCAGTTGTCCACTCCTGGGATGTAGATTGCTGACAGATAACAAGAGTGAGCCTCCGCCCACCAAATTATCTTGGATACTTCTGTCATCGCTAAGGAACTCCTTGTTCATCCCTGATGATTGATGTAAGCCACAGTCGTGGTGTTGTCTGACTGAAAGCGGATGAATTTGGCCGAAGCCAACTAAGGCCAAGCCTGAAGCGCATTGAATATTGCTCTCAATTCCAGAATATTGATTGGAAGTAGAGACTCCGACCAAGTCCACACACCCTGAACCTTCAGGGAATTCCAGACTGCACCCCATCCTAGTAGACTGGCGTCCGTTGTCACTATCACCCATGAAGGTCTGCGGAAGCACGTCCCTTGGCACAGATGATCCAGCGACAACCACCAAAGAAAAGAGAGTCTCTTGTCTCCTGATCCAGATCTATCTGAGGAGACAAATTTGCATAATCTCCATTCCACTGTCTGAGCATGCTCAGATGTAGAGGTTTGAGATGAAAACGAGCAAACGGAATGATGTCCATTGCCGCCACCATCAATCCAATTAAATCCATGCACTGAGCCACTGATGGCCGAGGATAGGACTGAAGGGCTCGGCATGTATTCAGAATCTTTAATTTTCTGACTTCCGTCAAGAAGATTTTCATGGATATAGAATCTATTAGAGTTCCCAGGAAAGGAACACTTTTCTAGATTCACCTTCCACCCATGTCAGTATGAGACCTTGTCAGTTGATAAGACGACGCCTGGATCAGAATATCATCCAGATAAGGCACCACTGCAATGCCCCGCGGTCTGAGAACCGCCAGCAGAGACCCTAGAACCTTCGTGAAGATCCTGGGTGCCGTGGCCAGCCCGAAATGAAGAGCCACAAACTGAAAATGTTTGTCCAGAAAGGCAAACCTTAGGAACTGGTGATTTTTGTGGAAAGGAATATGAAGATATGCATCCTTTAAGTCCACGGTAGTCTCACATTGACCCTCCTGGATCAATGGAAGAATTGTCCGAATCGTCTCCATCTTGAAGGATGGGACTCTGAGGAACTTGTTTAGACTCTTGAGATCTAAACTGGGTCGGAACGTTCCCTCTTTTTTGGGAACCACAAAAAGGTTTGAGTAAAACCCCTGCCCCTGTTCCTGTTTTGGAACGGGACAAAATTACTCCCATAGTGGAGAGGTCTTTTACACAATGTAAGAACGCCTCTCTTTTTATCTGGTCTACCAATAATCGTGAAAGAAGAAAGAAAATAGATAGAGGACGCCAAATGGTGCAGATCATATGAGATAAGAACAAAACAACAGTATGATCAAAGGAATCCTACTCAAAAGTTGTTGCGCACATAAGAGTGCAGTAATCGCAGTCCGGAACCACACGTCGTCCGGTAGACCACAATGGATAGATTACACTGATGGAGGTCCTCGTCTCACCAGGGAGAGTCCAGGGATACCCAAAGCCCAAAAAAAAAAGGAAATATAGTCGGCAGCAGATGGAGAATTTAAAAAATATAAAAATTTAATAAAAATAAAAACAACAGCTAAGCTATTGTTTTTATTGTTATTAAATTTTTATATTTTTTAAATTCTCCATCTGCTGCCGACTATATTTCCTTTTTTTTTGGGCTTTGGCCTGACATATCCATTTGGCTCCTTCTCAAGCACCTTCTTGGACTCCCTGTTTGGATCTTTGGTGCACTGATCCACATCCACTTTATCATCTTGGGTTTCCCTGGACTCTCCCTGGTGAGACGAGGACCTCCATCAGTGTAATCTATCCATTGTGGTCTACCGGACGACGTGTGGCTCCGGACTGCGATTACTGCACTCTTATGTGCGCAACAACTTGTGAGTAGGATTCCTTTGATCATACTGTTTTGTTCTTATCTCATATGATCTGCACCATGTGGCGCCCTCTATCTATTTTCTTCTAGATTGTCCATCTGTGTTCCTGGCATAACACTCTGGAGGAGCAACCTACCTTATGTTGAATTATTGCCTACCACATATATCTTCTGGGTAATATTTGGACTTTGCTGGACCTGATTAATTAACTATATATACTGGACTAATATAGTTCTTACACATCATAATCCTATTGTATATTTCCTTTCTAATTTTGAATCTATCTATTAGGAGTTAGGATATCTATTTGTCACAAAGTATTGTAGCCATATATATCTCTTTACAGTACTTTACCATCCACAGCATTTATGGTAAATATCTATCTCTAAATTGTACTATATTTAAGATTTTATATCGTACCATATCTGCCCTAGGCGCCTCTTAGTAGTACTCTGGTGACTTTGGTGTCTCCAGCTGTACTAATTGTTGTGAAAGAAGAAACCTTCCCCTTGGGAAGGAATTTTTTAACTCCAACTGATACCCTTGAGACACAATTTCCAGTGTCCAGGGATCCTGAACGTCTCTTATCCACACCTGGACAAAGAGAGAAAGTCTGCCCCCTACTAGATCCGGTCCCGGATCGGGGGCCGCCCCTTCATGCTGTCTTGGGAGCAGCAGCGGGCTTCTTGGGTTGTTTACCCTTGTTCCAAGCCTGGTTGGGTCTCCAGACGGACTTGGCTTGTGCAAAATTCCCTTCCTGTTTAGCGGAAGAGGAAGAGGAGACTCCCTTGAAATTTAAAAAAAAAACGAAAATTACTCTGTCTACCCCTCTGCTTAGAGGTTTTATCCTGAGGTAGAAGGTGACCCTTACCTCCCGTAATGTCAGAAATGATCTCCTTCAAGTCAGGACCGAATAGGGTCTTTCCCTTGAAAGGAATAGCCAAAAGTTTGGATTTAGGAGGACACATCCGCAGACCAAGATTTTAACCATAAGGCTCTGCGCGCTAGAATGGAAAATCCTGCATTCTTAGCCGCCAATTTGGCGATCTGAAAGGCGGCATCCGTAACAAAAGAATTAGCCAGCTTAAAGGCCTTAATTCTATCCATTATTTCCTCTAAAGAAGTCTTAGTCTTAAGAGACTCTTTAAGGCTTCAAACCAAAAGGCAGCCGCAGTTGTGACTGGTACAATGGAGGCCGTCGGTTGTAATAGAAACCCTTGATGAACAAATAGCTTTTTTAGGAGACCCTCCAACTTTTTATCCATAGGGTCTTTGAAGGCACAACTGTCCTCAATAGGGATAGTCGTAAGCTTAGCCAGGGTAGAAATAGCTCCCTCCATCTTAGGGATCGTTTGCCAAGAGTCCCGAACGGTGTCAGCTATAGGGTACATCTTCTTAAAAATAGGGGAAGGGGAAAACGGGATACCCGGTCTTTCCCATTCCCTTGTAACAATTTCCGAAATTCTCTTAGGAACCGGAAAGACATCAGAGTAAGAAGGCACCTCTAAGTATTTGTCCATCTTACACAACTTCTCTGGAGGTACCACAATAGAGTCACAGTCGTCCAGAGTCATCAAAACCTCCCGCAGCAACAGACGGAGGTGTGCCAGTTTAATTCTGAAGGACATGGCGTCCGAATCTGTCTGAGGTAATTCACTTCCTGAGTCAGACAGTTCCCCCTCAGAGAAGGCCTCCCTACCCCCCAAATCAGATCCCTGGGAGGGTACATCGGAGATAGCCATCAAAGCATCAGAAGTCGCAGTAACCACATGGGTCTCTGGCCTGCTGTGTTTGCCCTTTAACACTGGCAACTTAGATAAAACTTCTGTGAGAATGGATAACATAACTGAAGCCATATCCTGCAAAGTGAAAGAAGCAGACGCCGTTGAGGAACATGGCGTCGTTTGAGCGGGCGTTAAAGGCTGTGACGCTTGGGGAGAAAGATGCGGCATACCCTGAATCTCATTGGTCTGAGAACATTCTTTAGACATATCTTTATTAAAAAATATTTTCTCTTTACATTGTAAGGCTCTCTCAATACAAGTGTCACAAAGAGTAACCGGGGGTTCCACAATGGCATCTAAACACATGTATGCTGTTCAAGGTCATCCATGATAACATATGCAAAAGCAAAAACTTGGTCAAATATTGAAAAATTAATTTAACAGTAGGACTTAGTTTAAAAACAAAAACTTTGTTGTACTGTGTCTTTAAGAAACAGTCTAACAAAAGACCTATATAGATAATGTGCAGAGATAATTCTGTATATGTATATATATATATATATATATATATATATATATATTTAAATTCCTCTTCCTGCACGATAATAACCTTCACATTAGATTGTGCCAAAAAAAACGAGTCACCCTGCCGCAGCTCTGCTGCGACTCCTACCTGCCCCTACGAGACTAATCGTCAACTGCTAAGATCGACTTCCCTAAGATTGCTTGTTCTATATGCCACAACACGCAATCTTAGAAACCATGAGGAGGATGCGACCGGAACCCAGACAAAAAGAAACTGCGTGGCTAAGCGTGCGATATCAAGCCCCGCCCCTCATGGGCGTAAACACATAACACAAACCCCGGGAAAAAAAGGAAAGAGCCGCCATGTACCAGAACCCTGTACCCACACTTCAAGCATTAAGCCTTGCAGTACAGCGTAATAAAACCGGACCCCTTGCGTCAGCCATCTCTATACTTATTTACTTTATTTAACTAATAAACATAATAGAATAAGCCCCAATAACACAGGTAACCCCTGCGATGTCCCAGCGCTTCTAGGCTAAAACAAAGTGCCAGAATGTCTGGAAGTTAAGCAGTATGTAAGCTCTCCCTTGTTAAAGAGAACACACATACTGTTCAATGTCAAAGGTAGATTACAGTCGACTGAGATATGCTGCATGGCCCCAGAATCAAAGACTGACCTTACCTCCATGCTGAGGAACAGCACAAAATTCTCACAGTGTCAAGAGGTCCACTCTTCCTCCTGAGGTCCTGTGAAGAAATAAGGGTCTTAGTTAAGCTCTCTAAGACCATCACCTCAGAGCAGCAGCGGGGTTAAAAAGCTATAACTGCAGAGGCTGCTCTAATATAAAATAGTACACTTTGGCACAATTTGAAAATAAAAAACACTTGATTGAAGAATCTAAACTAACACCTCACTTTACCTCTTCCTATCACTAACACAGGCAAAGAGAATGACTGTGTTGGGGGGGAAGGGATGAGCTATTTATGCAGCTCTGCTGTGGAGCTCTTTGCCTCCTCCTGCTGACCAGGAGGCGATATCCCATAAGGATGAAATCCGTGGACTCGTCATATCTTGTAAAAGAAAGGCCCTTTTAAGGGCCATTGGTAGTTTATTGTAGGCTAGGGTTTTTTTTAATTTGGGGGGCTTTTTTATTTTGATAGGGCTATTAGATTAGGTGTAATTCTTTTTTATTTTTGATAATTTGTTTCTTATTTTTTGTAATTTAGTGTTTGTTTTTTTATGTAATTTAGTTATTTTTATTTTTAGTAATTTTAGTGTTTTGTGTTTTTTTTGTAATGTTAGGTTTTAGTGTAAGGCAGGTTAGGTTTTATTTCACAGGTAAGTTTGTATTTATTTTAACTAGGTAGTTAGTAAATAGTTAATAACTATTTACTAACTATTCTACTTAGTTAAAATAAATACAAACGTACCTGTGAAATAAAAATAAAAACTATGATAGATACAATATAACTATTACTTATATTGTAGCTAGCTTAGGTTTTATTTCACAGGTAAATTTGTATTTAGTTTAAAATGGATATTATTTAGTTAATAATTGTAACTTTAGTTTAGCTCTATTTAATTATGTTAAAGTTAGGGGGTGTTAAGTTTAGGGGTTAATGGATTTATTTAGTGGTAGTGATGTGGGAGGCCAGAGCTTTAGGGGTTAATAACTTTAGTATAGTGGTGGCGACATCGGGAGCAGCAGATTAGGGGTTAATAGTTTAATGTAGGGGTGTCAATGTTGGGGGCGGCAGATTAGGAGTTAATAGCTGTATGTAGGTGGTGGCGATGTTGGGGGCGGCAGATTAGGAGTTAATAGCTGTATGTAGGTGGTGGCGATGTTGGGGGCGGCAGATTAGGGGTGTTTAGACTCTGGGTTTATGTTAGGGTGTTAGGTTTTTTCCCCCCTAGACATCAATGGGGCTGCGTTACGGAGCTTTTCACAGGTGTTAAGACTTTTTTTTTTGCCGGCTCTCCCCATTGATGTCTATGGGGAAATCGTGCACGAGCACGTAACAGCAGCACTTGATTTTGTTGCGTTATGGAGCTCAACGCAACCATATTGCCCGCACAAGCCTGCTTTTTTTAAAACTCATAATACCAGTGCTATAGGGAGGTGAAATAACGCAGTTTTGTCGTGGTCGTTAAAATCCCTATAGCGCTCAAAACTCGTAATCTAGCTGAATGTAAATTAATGGGATAGAATGGTCCCAATTGACTGTGATTAAAGGGACAGGAAACACAAAATTTGAATCATGAAATAAATGTAAGCATTTTTGCAATATACTTTTTTGAGTAAAAATATTTCTGGAAAAAGTCTCATTGACACATGCATTCAAGTGCCACACCTGCTCAGATTGTTATTGGTGGTTTAATTTATGCAAAATAATTAACAGACATGATTTCTGAGCTGCTGCACTGTATGAATAAGGGTGCAGGGGGCATGCTCAACATATATGTGTATGCTGCTGACACCGCATTAGATTTTACAAGAGGAACTTTTGCTAATAGAAGTATAATGCAAAAATACTTCTATTCAAAACTAAACATGCACTCATGAGTAGAGCTACCGAAAAACAGTAGGCGTTACCGAAGACTCACCTGAAACAGTATAAAGCCACAGAGGAATCATGCTGTTTGCAAGCTCTTTTTATTAGCCGGTCCAGCATAGCTTGCAAATCCTCCTTTAGCTCAGAAACATCTTTACAATACCGTTTGGCTTTACACAAATCATTCCTGCAATAAAGGAATAGGTCAGTCCTCCAGCAGCCAACAAAATCCAAAAAATAGAGCTATACAGAAGCAAGGCTTGGCCTTTTTAATTTGCAAGTGTGCATACTTACATAAAAATGTCTGCAGTTTTTCTGAGGAAATCCTGATCTTGCTGACTGGAATCTCGGTTCATAATTTGCTCAATCACAGAAATCAACGGCTCAATGACATCAAACACCAACGGACTTTCAGGCTGCTTTTTCACAAATATTTCAACCAGGTCCAACACCTATATATAAATATATATGTAAAAATACATTTTAAAAGTGAAGGGAAAAGTGAAATAAATGGGCTGAAAGATATCATTAAATAATAAAAAAAATAACAAAAGAAAAAATCCTTACAGTGTGATTGTATGTAAGGAACAAGAGAGTTCAGTCAACAGCGTTGTGGAATAAACATTACAGTTTGCAATGCCAAGTAAACCATATCAGAGGAAATACAATCTTGGAGCCTGTGTTGCAGACAAAAATATAGTTGTCTAACAGTGTTGCTGGGTAATATTAAAAGGACTCAAGAGCATGTAGTTTTAATAGACTTTCCAGTTACCTTCCATTATTAAGTCATGCTCAGCCTTTTCATACGCACACTAAGGCACCATCTACTACTGAGCATGTGCAAAAGTTTACATATGAGTCTGTGATTGGCTCATGGCTGCCATATGTTACAAAGGGCTAGCAAATTAAAGTACATTTCAGGGGAACTCTAACTCTAGTCTTCATGTTTACATCTTGCATGAGTGGATAACATTTAAAAATGTGTCCCACCAGCAATACTGTTTCTGGATACAGCACATTAAAACAGGGCAGAGGGTAAAACATTCACATGTAATAGGCAGTTGTAGTTTACATTATCTCTCCAGCTCTATGTGAATATATAGAACATCAATCAAGCAGATGTAATAAGGTTAAATACAGTACGAGCATTAAACAGTGACTGGAAATGCATAAAACAATCCTCTGAATTGTAGTGTTGCAAGAGACGAGCATTAAAATTGTTTTTTAAACAAATGAACATCTCATTTGCTGCAATTGTTTTTCAATAGTCATACTCCGCCCACCACTTGCCTTATTTGGAGGAGCCAATCCGAGCAAACAACAAGGATAGTCACATTTATTGTAATATCGTGTAGGTCCCCCTTGTGCTTCCAAAACAGCTCTGATTAGTTGAGGCATGGACTCCACAAGACCTCTGAATTTGTCCTCTGGTATCTGGCACAAAGACATTAGCAGCAGATCCTTTAAGTCCTACAAGTGTCAAAGTGGGGCCTCCATGGATCTGATTTGTTGTTCCAGCACATTCTACAGATGATCAATCATAGAGATCTAGAGAATTTGGCGGCAAACGCAACACCTTGAACTCTTTGTCATGTTCCTCAAACCATTCCTGAACATTTTTTTGCAGTGTGGCTAGGTGCATTATCCTGCTGAAAGAGGCCACTGCCATCAGGGAACACCATTGCCATGAAGCGGTGTACATGGTCTGCAACAATCTCTAGGTAGGTGGTACATGTCAAAGTAACATCCACATGAATGCCAGGACCCAAGGTTTCCCAGAGCATAACATTGCCTCCACCAGCCTGCCTTCTTCCCATAGTGCATCCTGCTGCCATCTCTTCCCCAGATAAATGACACACGCACCAGGCCATCTACCTAATCTAAAAGAAAACATGATTCATCAGACGATGCAAAATTCTTCCATTGCTCCATGGTCCAGTTCTGATGCTCGCGTCCCCATTGAAGGCGCTTTTAGCGGTGGACAGGGGTCATATCATGGGCACTGTGACCAGTCTGCGGCTACAAAGCCCCATACGCAGCAAACTGTGTGTTCTGACACCTATCATTGCCAGCATTATTTTTTTCAGCAGTTTCAGTTACAGTAGCTCTTCTGTGTGATCGGGCCAGATGGGCTAGCCGTCTCTCCCCACTTGCATCACTGAGCTTTGGGCGCCCATGACCCTGATGCCGGTTCACCGGTTGTCCTTTCTTGCTTCACTTTTAGGTACTAACCACTGCATACCGGGAACACACTACAAGACTTGCAGTTTTGGAGATGCTCTGACCCAGTCATCTAGCCATCACTATTTGGCCCTTGTCAAAGTCACTCAAATCTTTTTGCTTGCCCGTTTTTCCTGCTTCTAACACATGAAGTTCAAGAACAGACTTTTCACTTGCAGCCTAATATATCCCACCCCTTAACAGGTGCCATTGTGACAATATAATCAATGTTATTCAATTCACGTCAGTGGTTTTAATGTTGTGGCTAATCAGTGTAAATTGTATTGCTTTGTGGTTGTTACCAGCTTAATGGGACAGTCTAGGCCAAAATAAACTTTCATGATGGAGACAGAGCATGTAATTTTAAACAATTTTCCAATTTACTTTTATCACCAATTTTGCTTTGTTCTCTTGGTATTCTTAGTTGAAAGCTTAACCTAGGAGGTTCATATGCTAATTTCTTAGACCTTGAAGCCCACCTCTTTTCAGATTGCATTTTAACAGTTTTTCACCACTTGAGGGTGTTAGTTCACGCATTTCATATAGATAACACTGTGCTCGTGCACGTGAAGTTATCTGTGAGCAGGCACCGATTGGCTAGACTGCAAGTCTGTTAAAAGAACTGAAAAAAGGGGTAGTTTGCAGAGGCTTAGATACAAGATAATCACAGAGGTAAAAAGTATATTAATATAACTGTTGGTTATGAAAAACTGGTGAATGGGTAATAAAGGGATTATCTATCTTTTAAAACAATAAAAATTCTGGTGTAGACTGTCCCTTTAAGTCAATTAGAGAAAGATATGTAACAATGTTTAGTAGTCTGCAGTGTGAATTTACAGCACTGAGAATAAGAAAATCCACAATTTTCAGAGCTAAAATTACATGAAAAGGGGGCAAATGAAACAAAATAGCATATTGTAAAGATGTTTCACTATATATAGCTAAACATGTATTAAAATCTCAAGGTGTTTACTGTCCCTAACCCCTTGAATGCTATGAGGCTGCAACAAATGAAGTCAAGGTTTTCTGTGGTATAGAAAATATGCATGCTAATCAGCACTTTAAGGGAATATATGAAGTGAAAATATATCATTTTTTACAACTGCCCAAAAATTAAATAGTTGCTTTTCTGGAATAAAATCACAACTAATGATAGTTATTGTAATGTGTGTAAAATAAAAAAAAAAAAAACAGCATGCACTTTGGGTTAAACTAGCATAGCTATGCTGCCACCTACAGGTCCTATAAGGATACATTGCAAAAGCCACAAACCATATTGCTGGCAGCTAAATTCTATAGCACTGGAGATTATATGTGCTTTATCGCAGATAATGAAAAAAGAAAAGACTTTCCCTCCAATCTAGACTGTGTAATCTGCTACCAACGTTGCTCCTACATTGCAGTTTCTGCAGAACTAAAACCTGCTATTATTGTGCCTTTTCTTTTGACTACAGTGCAACATCTACCACTTAACATTTGCATCATAAATGAAGATAATGTGTTAGAGACCTTTGTCTTGAACTCCTTGCGAAGAATTTTCTCAACCCTGATTCTAGCTTTCTCATCTTTTTTGGCCTGAATCCGCTTCTTCTGTTCAGCAAACAGTGATGCAATATTTTCATCAAGAGCCATCATTGCCTCGTCATCCAAGTCATCATTATCACTGTCCTCTCCCTAAAAAAGAAAAAAAAAAACTGTCCAGCGTTTCACGGCTTTAACCCCTTAATGACCACAGCACTTTTCCATTTTCTGTCCGTTTGGGACCAAGGCTATTTTTACATTTTTGCGGTGTTTGTGTTTAGCTGTAATTTTCCTCTTACTTATTTACTGTACCCACACATATTATATATAGTTTTTCTCGCCATTAAATGGACTTTCTAAAGATACCATTATTTTCATCATATCTTATAATTTACTATAAAAAAAATTATAAAATATGAGGAAAAAAAATGGAAAAAAACACACTTTTTTCTAACATTGATCCCCAAAATCTGTTACACATCTACAATCACCAAAAAGCTCCCATGCTAAATAGTTTCTAAATTTTGTCCTGAGTTTAGAAATACCCAATGTTTACATGTTCTTTGCTTTTTTTGCAAGTTATAGGGCAATAAATACAAGTAGCACTTTGCTATTTCCAAACCACTTTTTTTCAAAATTAGCGCTAGTTACATTGGGACACTGATATCTTTCAGGAATCCCTGAATATCCCTTGACATGTATATATTTTTTTTTAGAAGACATCCCAAAGTATTGATCTAGGCCCATTTTGGTATATTTGATGCCACCATTTCACCGCCAAATGCCATCAAATAAAAAAAATCGTTCACTTTTTCACAAATTTTTTCACAAACTTTAGGTTTCTCACTGAAATTATTTACAAACAACTTGTGCAATTATGGCATAAATGGTTGTAAATGCTTCTCTGGGATCCCCTTTGTTCAGAAATAGCAGACATATATGGCTTTGGCGTTGCTTTTTGGTAATTAGAAGGCCGCTGAATGCCACTGTGCACCACACGTGTATTATGCCCAGCAGTGAAGGGGTTAGTTAGGGAGCATGTAGGGAGCTTGTAGGGTTAATTTTAGCTTTAGTGTAGTGCAGAAGACAACCCCAAGTATTGATCTAGGCACATTTTGGTATATTTCATGCCACCATTTCACCGCCAAATGCGATCAAATTGAAAAAAAACGCTACATTTTTCACAATTTTATGTTTCTCACTGAAATTATTTACTAACAGCTTGTGCAATTATGGCACACATGGTTGTAAATGCTTCTCTAGGATCTCCTTTGTTCAGAAATAGCAGACATATATGACTTTGGCGTTGCTTTTTGGTAATTAGAAGGCCGCTAAATGCTGCTGCGCATCACACGTGTATTATGGCTAGCAGTGAAGGGGTTAATTAGGTAGCTTATAAGGAGCTTGCAGGGTTAATTTTAGCTTTAGTGTAGAGATCAGCCTCCCACCTGACACATCACACCCCCTGATCCCTCCCAAACAGCTGTCGTCCCTCCCCCACCCCACAATTGTCCCCCGCCATCTTAAGTACTGGCAGAAAGTCTGCCAGTACTAAAATAAAAGTTTTGTTTTTTTTTGTTTAAAAAAATAAAATAATTCTGCTGTGTAGGACCCCCCCCCCTTAGCCCCAACCTCCCTGATCCCCCCAAACAGCTCTCTACCCCCCTCCTCTGCCTTATTGTGCACCATTGTGGGTACTGGCAGCTGTCTGCCAGTACCCAGTTTGAAATCAAAAGTTTATTTTAATATTTTCTGTAGTGTAGCTTACCCCCCTTAACACCCAACCCCCCACCCTCTCCCAGATCATTAATATTTTTTATTCCCACCCTCTCTCCCACTGAGTCCCACCTTGTGCCTCTTCCACTTCAATTTATTTTTTTGGCAGTTTCACACGTGCACGCGCGCACGCTCCCGTGCACGCTCCCGTGCACGCGCACACGCGCCCGTGCACGCGCGTGCACGCTCCCGTGCACGCGCACACCCGCGCACACGCAATCCCGCCCCCCTCCTCTACTGATGGCCTCCCTGGACACGCTCCCACCCACCAACGATCATAGCCGATGCAGAGAGGGCCACAGAGTGGCTCTCTCTGCATCGGACTGCTTAAAAAAGTTATTGCAGGATGCCTCTATATCGAGGCATCACTGCAATAACATGAAAGCAGCTGGAAGTGATCAGGATCGCTTCCACTGCTTTCAAAGACCAACGACGTGCAGGGTACGTCCTTGGTCGTTAAAGGGACACTATACCCAAACATTTTCTTTCATGATTAAGGTAGAGAATACAATTTTAAACAACATTCCAATTTACTCCTATTACCTAATTTGCTTCATTCTTTAGATATACTTTAATGAAGAAATAGTAATGCACACAGTGAACCAATCACAGGAGGCATCTATGTGCAGCTACCAATCAGCAGCTACTAAGCATATCTAGATATGCTTTTCAGCAAAGAATATCAAGAGAATGAAGCAAAATATATAATAGAAGTAAATTTGAAAGTTGTTTATAATTGTATGCTCTTTCTAAATCATGAAAGAAAAAATTTGGGTTTCATGTCCCTTTAAGGACATTTTTTTGGAGGACGTACCCTGCACGTCGTTGGTCATTAAGGGGTTAAGGTAACTAATTTTTGTTGTTGTAAAAGACTAGTTTAGTTTATTCTACGCACAGATAATTATTTTATGTTTCCTACAATGTGAAATAATCACTTATTTACCTATCTTAATACAATTATAAGAATCAGTCACAACATATCTACTGTAGTTATTTTTACATTTCAGTTGAACCTAAAAAAGTACTACTATATTATTATTATTATTAGCTAACAGTGTGACATTCATATCCATTCAATACATAACAGACCATCTTTATTTAGTTTTGTACCATATTTTTTAACCCAAGGCACTGTTCATGTAAGCCTTTGCACTGTAGCTGGGTGCCACCCCAAAATAAAGCGCATACTGAAATTATACACCAAAAATAAATATGTCAGCTGATTGTGTTTAGTCTGCATTTTGTTTTGCATGTTTATTTTACAATGTGGGAAATAAATTGAACCTGCATCACGCATTGTACCCAGGAGAGAAATAGTCCCAATACTGTTCTCAACAGAAAATGTTGCCAGCCTGGAGACGTAAATTATCCGGGTGGTTACAGTGTAATCATTTTAATATTATAACATTTTCTGTTATTTACAGCACAAATTAACTGCATAATTTAACATAAAACTTATTTAATGATATTTGAGCAATAAACATTGAAAATGTTTAATATTAGTCAGCTGGTCAGTAAAAACATCTGGGTGGTGCACCCATTAAAAATATCCAAGGGAAAAAAATAACTGCTCAAAGAAACTGAGGGTATAATTGGATTTTACTCCAAAGGCAGGGTTTACTACCAAACCTAAAACTGATATAATTCCAGTGTATAAATCTAAGTGTTAATTAGATTTAGAGCCACTGCAGGAACATCATTTCAAAAGGGATGGACTCTTTCTCCCTCACTGGGATGTTTATTTCTTTTGTTGCTTCTTATTTACAAGGCTTTTGATAACCAATACTGCAGTATTGCATTGTTTTGTATAAGTGGTGATTTCAAAAGGCAAATCAGCTTTTTCAAATGGCAAAATAAAGGCAAATAAGCTATTTGTAAACAATGTAATACTCTAGCAGGTAAAATTGATCATTGGAAGTAAATTAACAGCAATAAATATTTACAGTACAATGTTCCGTTAACCCTTTAACGACGCATGTCGTACAGGGTACGTCGCACACAACCTGGTCTTTAAAGACCAGCGACGTACCCTGTACGACATCAGGGTTTAAAGCGGCTGGAAGCGATCCTGATCGCTTCCAGACGCTTTCAAGGTATTGCTGTGATGCCTCGACATTGAGGCATCACTGCAATACCTTTTTTCCAAAACCGATGCAGAGAGAGCCACTCTGTGGCCCTCTCTGCATCGGTAGCGATTGGCCCGATCGTTGGTGGGTGGGAGCAGCTGCAGGGAGGCTGTTGGCCGGCCCATCGCTACACGGCATCCGGTTCCTGAATGTGCAATGTGCACGCCGGGTTCCGGGAGCGTGCGGGGGCCTGCAGGGAGCGCGCACGATCGCGTAACAGCCACTGCCACCAATGAATTAATGAATGGGAGAGAGGGGGAGATAATTGTCAAAAGGATCTGGGAGGGGGAGGAGGGTATTAGGGGGGCAGCTACACTACAGAAAAAATGTAATTACATAAAAAAAAAATAAAAAAAACATTTTTGGGAGGCAAATTGGGTACTGGCAGACAGCTGCCAGTACGCAAGATGGCAGCAAATAGGATGTGGGCAAGAGTTATAGAGCTGTTTGGGGGCTAAGGAGGGGGGGGGGGGGCCCATCACAGCTAAACAGATATTTAAAAAAAAAAATCATAAAAAAAAAAGCCTTTTATTTTAGTACTGGCAGACTTTCTGCCAGTACTTAAGATGGCGGGGACAATTGTGGGGTGGGGGAGGGAAGAGAGATGTTTGGGAGGGATCAGGGGGGTGGGATCTCTCAGGTGGGAGGCTGATCTCTACACTAAAGCTAAAATTAACCCTGCAAGCTCCCTACAAGCTATCTAATTAACCCCTGCACTGCTGGGCATAATACACGTGTGATGCGCAGCAGCATTTAGCAGCCTTCTAATTACCAAAAAGCAACACAAAAGCCATAAATGTCTGCTATTTCTGAACAAAGGGGATCCCAGAAAAGCATTTACAACCATTTATACCATAATTGCACAAGTTGTTTGTAAATAATTTCAGTGTGAAACCTAAAATTGTAAAAAAAAAAATTACATTTTTTTTTTTTATTTGATCGCATTTGGCGGTGAAATGGTGGCATGAAATATACCAAGATGGGCCTAGATCAATACTTGGGGTTGACTACTACACTACAGCTAAAATTAACCCTAGAAGCTCCCTACATGCTCACTAATTAACCCCTTCACTGCTGGGCATAATACATGTGTGGTGCGCAGTGGCATTTAGCGGCCTTCAAATTACCAAAAAGCAATGCCAAAGCCATATATGTCTGCTATTTATGAACAAAGGGGATCCCAGAGAAGCGTTTACAACCATTTATGCCATAATTGCACAAGTTGTTTGCAAATAATTTCAGTGAGAAACCTAAAAAGTTTGTGAAAAAAATTATGAAAAAGTGAATTTTTTCTTTATTTGATCTCATTTGGCAGTGAAATGGTGGCATGAAATATACCAAAATGGGCCTAGATCATTACTTTGGGATGTCTTCTAAAAAAATATATATATATATATATATATATATATATATATATATATATATATATATATATATATATATATATATATATATATATATATATATATATATATATATATATATATATATATATATATATATATATATATATATATATATATATATATATATACACACACACACACACACACATGTCAAGGAATAGTCAGGGATTCCTGAAAGATATCAGTGTCCCAATGTAACTAGCGCTAATTTTGAAAAAAAGTGGTTTGGAAATAGCAAAGTGCTACTTGTACTTATTGCCCTATAACTTGCAAAAAAAGCAAAGAACATGTAAATATTGGGTATTTCTAAACTCAGGACAAAATTTAGAAACTATTTAGCATGGATTTTTTTGGTGGTTGTAGATGTTTAACAGATTTTGGGGGTCAAGGTTAGAAAAAGTGTTTTTTTTTTTCCCCATTTTTTCCTCATATTTTTTTTTATAGTAAATTATAAGATATGATGAAAATAATGGTATCTTTAGAAAGTCCATTTAATGGCGAGAAAAACAGTATATAATATGTGTGGGTACAGTAAATGAGTAAGAGGAAAATTACAGCTAAACACAAACACTGCAGAAATGTAAAAATAGCCCTGGTCCTTAAGGGAAAGAAATTGAAAAATGGCCTTGTCCTTAAGGGGTTAAAGGCAATTTTCCCTTTTTGTTATGTTGCTATATAAATATTCACAGCATTGATGTAAAGTTTTCCTCTTCCTGCAGTGAACTAAATTAATCTTTATTAGCCAAATAAATAATAAAACTATCATCTATACTGAAAACAGGACCAAATTAGGACCAATATTAGAAATGTTTTTCTTATATATACATATTTATATATCAAAGAACACTGAATGACATTTCTTTATAGTTATGCAGTTTGTATTAGTCTTATAGCAGATTTCCAAGGAACACGATCACTCTCCTTTATCACATTACAGAAACTCGAGGTTACCAGCTATCCAGACAGCCTGTAGTACAAGTATAATAGTATCATACCGGCACATAGTAAACAGTAACGTAGTGAAAACAATAGCACAAGTCTAAATCTGTGTACCATAGTATTGCTACCGCTTAAAACATCCATCAGTTGCTTGCGAAAGAGCTCATTTGCATTTTCATCAACAACCTCCTCTTCATCCTCACTTCCTTTCATTTCATCATCTGCCTCATCTTCGTCACTGGAACTGTCCTCATCTAAGCTGTTCTCTTCATCATTCTCCTGAGTAAATTGACAAAAAAAAACACAAATTTATATAAAATTGACAAAAAAAACCCACAAATTTATATTCCCCATAAAATATTAAAAATTGTCAACAGTTAAAAAAAAAAAACACAACAAAAAAATACTTTACAATATACTATTATTTATTTTGCCTCTTTCACCGTTCCTGTAATTTAACTCTGTAAATTGTGTTTCATCAATTCCTGGAAAAATGTACATGTATTTCTTAAAGGGACACTCAATCAAAATTAAACTTTCATTATTCAGATAGAGCATGCCATTTTAAACAACTGTCTAATTTTCTTCCATTAACTAAATGTGCACAGTCTTTTTATATTTAAACTTTTTAAGTCACCAGCTCCTACTGAGAATGTGCAAGAATAAGTGTGTATGCATTTGTGAATGGCTGATGGCTGTCACATGGTACGTGTATGCATTTGTGATTGGCTGATGGCTGTCATATGGTACAGGGGGAGTGGAAATAGACATAACTTAAAGTTTGTCAGAAAAAAATCTACTACTCATTTGAAGTTCAGACTAAGTGCTATTGCATTGTCTTGTTATCTTGCATTTGTTGATTATGCAAATCTACTGTTTTGACTGGTCCTTTAACCTAGATGTGTCCCTAACACATCTAGATTAAGATGTGTCCAGAACAATACACAATATTCCTGCAAATATTTTTCAAAACATTTATTTTGTATAAAGATCCTTTATAAATGTTATGTTTAATTGCTGATATACATACTATGGATATTTTATGCTATACGTCCCTTTAATTTATTAAAATAAAAGTTGCAGAGCAATATAAAATCATTTTATTACTGTTTCTGTAAAATACTTTAAATACTCAACAGTGTTTCTATGTACTTTGTTAGCACAATGTGTAGAGCTTTACAAATCATTAATAAAGTGACTATTTTAAAACATTTATTTTGTATGAAGAGCTTTTGCAATGCCGTGCTTAAAGGGACAGTAAAGTCCAAAAAAAACTTTCATGTTTCAAATAGGGCATGTCATTTTAAACAACTTTCCAATTTACTTTTATCACCAATTTGTTCTTTTGGTATTCTTAGTTGAAAGCTAGACCTAGGAAGGCTCATATGATAATTTCTAAGCCCTTGAAGGCCGCCTCTAATCACATGCTTTTATATTTGCTTTTCACAGCAGGGGAGAGCTAGTTCAGGTAAACCCTATAGATAACATTGTGAGCACGCCCGTGGATTGTGGCAGACACTGCACTAATTGTCTATAATGAAAGTCAATAGATAATAAATAAACTGTCATGTTATCAGGAGGCTGTCAGAAGATGCTTAGATACAAGTTAATCACAGAGGTAAAAAGTGTATTAATATAACTGTGTTGGTTATGCAAAACTGGTGAATGGGTAATAAAGGGATTAAATATCTTTTTAAACAACAAAAATTCTGGTGTTGACTGTCCCTTTAATGCCTGGTATATAATATGCACATCTAAACTGTCAGTCAGATTTTATATATATATATATATATATATATATATATATATATGGTAAGATATGAAGTTAGGAAACAGCAGAAAATAAAATGTTTCATCTTGTATTTAACAGAATTTAGCCGCTATCTGAGAGCTTTCTATTTTCATTTGGACTTTTCATATTTCAAAATTTAAAGACTACAACAAAAGTAATCATTTGACAATAGTAGTGTCTAAGTTTTACTAAAAATATATAAATACATAAAAAAAAAAAATTGTACATAATGAAATCTTCCTAGTAGATCTTTATAAAACAATTCCAGTTTAGCTACAAACAGTTTTTCTGGAACCAGCCCAGTATCCAAAAATGCACCTGTGTGTGCCACATTCAGCAGATAGACCATCTGCCTCTATGACTGTATATGTTGTCTGCCCTATTTTCACAGATAAATTAAGCACATATAAATCAAAGAATATATTTCCAAATGATTTTATATACATGCTATAAACATAATGCACATGGATTGTTTTCATATCCTATCTGAGTTTCACCTTATCAGCAGATTGCTTTGGTTTCTTGTCATCAGTTACTACAACAGCACTTTCCTCATTTTCATCTTCTTCTGGATCAAGAACCTAAGAAAATTACATAAAGAACATTACAAAGATTGATTTTGTGTTTGCTCAAGATATCTATTTGCACCCTTAATTGGAGAAAAATCACAGTGATAGATAAGTAGTGGTTACATGCTATGTAAACTTTGTCTCCAACCCACAAAGTATATCTCTGAATATAAACAATGAAAACAATATCAAACAAACTAAAATAAGATAAGGAGAAGGTATAGGTGTTTATGCATTAGAGCATTTTATTATTAATCTGTTTGCAGCAGCAACACTTGTATAAAAATGTTTTATTCAGCCATAGCTAATGAGTCAGGTATGGTGGCTGTGGCAAGGATTTTATTGGGAAATAGCCAATTTTCTGTGGCAAAAAGATAATTCATTGGGCAGTTACTTAAGATTGCATTACGGTGCAATTATTTTCTCTTCCAAGATAATTATTTTCTCCAACTTCAGGGAACAGCTATGGGTTCCAATGTCGCTCCAACCTATGCAAAAACATAATTTATGTAAGAACTTACCTGATAAATTCATTTCTTTCATATTGGCAAGAGTCCATGAGCTAGTGACATATGGGATATACAATCCTACCAGGAGGGGCAAAGTTTCCCAAACCTCAAAATGCCTATAAATACACCTCTCACCACACCCACAATTCAGTTTAACGAATAGCCAAGCAGTGGGGTGATAAAGAAAGGAGTAGAAAGCATCAACAAAGGAAATTTGGAAATAATTGTGCTTTATACAAAAAATCATAACCACCATAAAAAGGGTGGGCCTCATGGACTCTTGCCAATATGAAAGAAATTAATTTATCAGGTAAGTTCTTACATAAATTATGTTTTCTTTCATGTAATTGGCAATGGAGTCCATGAGCTAGTGACATATGGGATATCAATACCCAAGATGTGGAGTCATCCACTCAAGAGTCACTAGAAAGGGAGGGAATAAAATAAAAACAGCCATATTACGCTGAAAAAATAATCCACAACCCAAAAAATAAGTTATTTTCACTTGAAAAGAAAAAAACTTAAATCAAAAGCAGAAGAATCAAACTGAAACAGCTGCCTGAAGAACTTTTCTACCAAAAACTGCATCCGAAGAAGCAAATACATCAAAATGGTAGAATTTAGTAAATGTATGCAAAGAGGACCAAGTGGCTGCTTTGCAAATCTGATCGACTGAAGCTTCATTCTTAAAAGCCCATGAAGTAGAGACTGATCTAGTAGAATGAGCTGTAATTCTCTGAGGCGGGGTTTGACCCGACTCCAAATAAGCTTGATGAATCAAAAGTTTCAACCAAGAAGCCAAGGAAACAGCAGAAGCTTTCTGACATTTCCTAGGACCAGAAAATAAAACAAATAGACTAGAAGTCTTCCTGAAATTTTTAGTAGCTTCCACATAATATTTCAAAGCTCTTACCACATCCAAAGAATGTAAGGATCTCTCCAAAGAATTCTTAGGATTAGGACATAAAGAAGGGACAACAATGTCTCTACTAATGTTGTTAGAATTCACAACCTTAGGTAAAAATTGAAAAGAAGTCCGCAAAACTGCCTTATTCTGATGAAAAATCAGAAAGGGAGACTCACAAGAAAGAGCAGATAGCTCAGAAACTCTTCTAGCAGAAGAGATAGCCAAAAGGAACAACACTTTCCAGGAAAGTAGTTTAATGTCCAAAGAATGCATAGGTTCAAAAGGAGGAGCCTGTAAAGCCCTCAGAACCAAATTAAGACTCCAAGGAGGAGAAATTTACTTAATGACAGGCTTAATACGAACTAAAGCCTGTACAAAACAGTGTGAAATAAAACAGAAAGAGCGGAGATTTGTCCTTTCAAGGAACTTGCAGACAAACCCTTATCCAGACCATCCTGAAGAAACTGCAAAATTCTAGGAATTCTAAAAGAATGCCAGGAGAATCTATGAGAACACCATGAAATGTAAGCCTTCCAAACTCTATAATAAATATTCCTAGAGACAGATTTACGAGCTTGTAACATAGTATTAATCACTGAATCAGAGAAACCTCTATGACTTAGAACTAAGCGTTCAATTTCCATACCTTCAAATTTAATGATTTGAGATCCTGATGGAAAAACGGACCTTGAGATAGTAGGTCCGGCCGTAATGGAAGTGGCCAAGGCGGGCAACTGGACATCCGAACCAGATCTGCATACCAAAACCTGTGTGGCCATGCTGGAGCCACCAGCAACACAAAAGACTGTTCCATGATGATTTTGGAAATCACTCTTGGAAGAAGAACTAGAGGCGGGAAGATGTAAGCAGGTTGATAACACCAAGGAAGTGTCAGCGCATCCACTGCTTCCGCCTGAACATCCCTGGACCTGGACAGGTATCTGGGAAGTTTCTTGTTTAGATGAGAAGCCATGAGATTTATCTCTGGAAGCCCCCACATCTGAACAATCTGAGAAAACACATCTGGATGGAGAGACCACTCCCCTGGATGTAAAGTCTGGCGGCTGAGATAATCCGCCTCCCAATTGTCTACACCTAGGATATGTACCGCAGAGATTAGACAGGAGCTGGATTCCGCCCAAGCAAGTATCCGAGATACTTCTTTCATAGCTTGGGGACTGTGAGTCCCACCCTGATGATTGACATAAGCCACAGTTGTGATATTGTCTGTCTGAAAACAAATGAACGGTTCTCTCTTTAGTAGAGGCCAGAACTGAAGAGCCCTGAGAATTGCATGGAGTTCTAAAATATTTATGGGTAATCTCGCCTCTTGAGATTTCCAAACCCCTTGCGCTGTCAGAGACCCCCAAACAGCTCCCCAACCTGAAAGACTCGCATCTGTTGTGATCACAGTCCAGGTTGGGCGAACAAAAGAAGCCCCTTGAACCAAACTATGGTGATCTATCCACCATGTCAGAGAGTGTCGTACATTGGGATTCAAGGATATTAATTGTGATATCTTTGTATAATCCCTGCACCATTGATTCAGCATACAAAGCTGTAGAGGTCTCATGTGAAAACGAGCAAAGGGGATTGCGTCCGATGCTGCAGTCATGAGACCTAAAACTTCCATGCACATAGCCACTGAAGGGAATGACAGACTGAAGGCGCCGGCAGGCTGCAACCAATTTTAAACGTCTCTTGTCTGTTAGAGACAGAGTCATGGACACTGAATCTATCTGGAAACCTAAAAAGGTGACCCTTGTCTGAGGAATCAAGAAACTTTTTAGTAAATTGATCCTCCAACCATGTTTCCGAAGAAACAACACTAGTTGATTCGTGTGAGATTCTGCAGTATGTAAAGACTGAGCTAGTACCAAGATATCGTCAAATAAGGAAACACCGCAATACCCCGTTCTCTGATTACAGATAGTAGGGCACCCAGAACCTTTGGAAGAGCAACAAATTGGTAATGCTTGTCTAGAAAAGAGAATCTCAGAAACTGATAGTGTTCTGGATGAATCGGAATATGAAGGTATGCATCCTGCAAGTCTATTGTGGACATATAATGTCCTTGCTGAACAAAAGGCAGAATAGTCCTTATAGTCACCATCTTGAAAGTTGGTACTCTTACATAACGATTCAAAATTTTCAGATCCAAAACTGGTCTGAACAAATTTTCTTTCTTTGGTACAATGAATAGGTTTGAATAAAACCCCAAACCTTGTTCCTGAAGAGGAACTGGCATGATTACCCCTGAAGACTCCAGATCTGAAACACACTTCAGAAAAGCCTGAGCTTTTACTGGATTTACAGGAATGTGTGAGAGAAAAAATCTTCTCACAGGAGGTCTTACTTTGAATCCTATTTGATACCCTTGAGAGACAATGCTCTGAATCCAATGATTTTGGACAGATTGTATCCAAAAGTCCTTGAAAAAAACCTTAATCTGCCCCCTACCAGCTGAGCTGGAATGAGGGCCGCACCTTCATGCAGATTTAGGGGCAGACTTTGGTTTCCTAAATGGCTTGGATTTATTCCAATTTGAGGAAGGCTTCCAACTGGAAGCAGATTCCATGGGAGGAGGATTGAGTTTTTGTTCCTTATTCTGACGAAAGGAACGAAAACGGTTAGAAGCCTTAGATTTACCCTTAGGTTTTTTATCCTGAGGCAAAAAAACTCCTTTTCCTCCAGTGATAGTTGAAATTATAGAATCCAACTGAGAACCAAATAAATTATTACCTTGGAAAGAAAGAGATAGTAATCTAGATTTAGATGTCATATCAGCATTCCAAGATTTAAGCCACAAAGCTCTTCTAGCTAATACAGCTAAAGACATGGATCTAACATCAATTTTGATAATATCAAAAATGGCATCACAAATAAAATGATTAGCATGTTGCAGTAAGCGAACAATGCTAGATATGTCAGAATCCAATTCATGTTGCGCTAAATTTTCCAACCAGAAAGTTGATGCGGCCGCAACATCACCCAAAGAAATAGCAGGACTGAGAAGATGACCTGAATATAAATAGGCCTTCCTTAGATAAGATTCAAGCTTCCTATCTAAAGGATCCTTAAAGGAAGTGCTATCTTCCATAGGAATAGTGGTACGTTTAGCAAGAGTAGAAATAGCCCCATCAACTTTGGGGATCTTTTCCCAAAACTCTATAGATTTTGCTGGTAAAGGATACAATCTCTTAAACCTTGAAGAAGGAACAAAGGAAGTACCTGGCTTATTCCATTCCCTAGAAATCATATCAGAAATAGCCTCAGGAATGGGAAAAAACACCTGGGGAAACCACAGGAGGTTTAAAAACAGCATTTAAACGTTTATTATACTGAACGTCAATAGGACTGGTTACCTCAATATCCAAAGTAATTAACACTTCTTTTAATAAAGAACGCATATACTCTATTTTAAATAAATAAGTAGATTTGTCAGTGTCAATATCTGAGGAAGGATCTTCTGTTTCAGATAGATCCTCATCAGAAGAGGATGAATTATTATGTTGTTGGTCATTTGAAATTTCATCAGCTAAATGAGAAGTTTTATAAGACCTTTTACGTTTATTAGAAGGTGGAAATGCAGACAAAGCCTTCATAATAGATTCAGAAACAAATTCTTTGAAATTTACAGGTATATCATGCACATTAGAAGTTGAAGGAACTGCAACTGGCAATGTACTATTACTGATAGAAACACTATCTGCATGTAAAAGTTTATCATGACAACTATTACAAATGACATTCGGTGGAATAATTTCTACAATTTTGCAACAAATGCACTTAGCTTTGGTAGAACCGACGTCAGGCAGAAATGTTCCAGCAGAAATTTCAGAGACAGGATCGGATTGGGACATCTTGCTCAATGTAAAAGAAAAAACAACATATAAAGCAAAATTATCTATTTCCTTAAATGACAGTTTCAGGAATGGGAAAAAAATGCAAATGCATAGGCCTCTTGATAGAAGAAAGCAGGAGGCAAACATGAATGGGGTATTGAAATAATGAAAAAAATTGGCGCCAAGTATGACGCACAACGTAACGTAAACTTTTTTGGTGCCAAAATTGATCGGAAATGACACACTTGCGTTACTAATGACGCTGCCATGTGAAAGGTCTCGACGTCACGTGTGACGCCGGAAATGACGAAGTTGCGTCAAAAAAAACGTAATTTCCCGCGCCAAAAAAGATGCAATAAAGTCTAACATTTGACGCACCCGCTGGCCTAATACCCGCAAATGCAAAAGTAGTCAAAATTGAAAAAGACTAAACCCCAGGTAAGAAACAAATTTCTTAAAGTGTTTATATTCCCAAATATGAAACTGACAGTCTGCAGAAGGAAATACATGAACCTGACTCATGGCAAATATAAGTACAATACATATATTTATAACTTTATATAAATAGCATAAAGTGCCAAACCATAGCTGAGAGTGTCTTAAGTAAATGAAAACATACTTACCAAAAGACACCCATCCACATATAGCAGATAGCCAAACCAGTACTAAAACAGTTCTCTAGTAGAGGTAATGGTAAATTTGAGAGTATATCGTCGATCTGAAAAGGGAGGTAGGAGATTAATCTCTACGACCGATAACAGAGAACCCATGAAAAAGACCCCCGTTAGGGAAATCATCGTAATCAATAGGTGATACTCCCTTCACGTCCCTCTGACATTCGATGTACTCTGAGAGGAATCAGGCTTCAACAATGCTGAGAAGCGCATATTAACGTAGAAATCTTAGCACAAACTTACTTCACCACCTCCATAGGAGGCAAAGTTTGTAAAACTGAATTGTGCGTGTGGTGAGGGGTGTATTTATAGGCATTTTGAGGTTTGGGAAACTTTGCCCCTCCTGGTAGGATTGTATATCCCATATGTCACTAGCTCATGGACTCTTGCCAATTACATGAAAGAAATATATTCATGAATATTTTGTTTATAGTAACAGTGTTTTCCCAGGACCTTTTTAGTGGGTGCACCACCTGGCTAACATTTTTAGCCAATATTAAGCTAAAATTAGCCAATATTAAAATTATCAAATTTTTATTGTTCAATTATCATTGCACAAATTATCAAATATTACACTGCCCCACTTCCTAATGCCACCCGACTAGTAAAAAAAATTCTGTAGAGAACACTGTACAGTAGTAATATCCTTTATATTCAGTGTGGCGCCACATTAATTATGTTTTTTTTTTTCATTTGGTTGGGCAACATTGGAAACCTGGAGAGTTTTGTACAGGATTTGAATATGACTGCACAACATATAACATTCAAACTGAGTTACAGTAAAGAGAGAATTCATTTTTCGGATACTAAATGTATATAGAGATGTTTTTTTTAGTGATTTATAATAAAAAGGAACATATTGTAATTGGAATGTATTTACCCAAAAACCAAACTTATGAGAGTGCAGCAAATTGTCTCAGATACAAATGTAACTAGTAGTAGGTTAAGAGACATGGGAAGGCAATTTATTGAAAGGGGCTTCCCATACATTTAGGGGAAAGAGAAATTGAGGAAGTCAAAAGGATGTCCAGACAATCTCTTTTACAGACAAATAAATATGAGTCTAGGGAACCAATAGTGACTTTTGTGTGCAAATATTCTGATTTAAGCAAGTCTATTAACAAAAATTATTTGCAGACATTGGAAAACATTGCTGGACTGCAATCCAGGAGTACATGAATTTAAGTTTCTTCCTTTGCCTACATATAAGATAATTGGGAATTAGATAAATTGCGAAGGTCAATATTGGTCCCAGTAAAGTTTTGAGTCAGAAACATTACCCAAAATAACTATGGATGTTTTCACTGCTTAAATTGTTCCAATTGTAATAGTATAAGAGATTCCACATTTCATCACCCCACTACTGGAACAAAATAGAAGATTTAAAGTCATAATTGTAACACAGACTTTATGGCAAAGTTTATATTGGCGAGACCACTAAGATGGTATGCAAATTGATAAACCAAAAGCAATATCAGGAATAAACATTAGATGTCCCAGGCAGGGAGGGAAATAGAGAACTCCTCAAAAGGGAGGCTGATTGGATCTTAAGACTTAATACAACTATCCCAGACGGTATGAATAGGGAACTGGATTGGTCACTTTTTGATAATGTGTATATATACCTTTTATTGAATGTTGTTTTGTATTTTGACCACTAGGAGGAGTAGAAATGTTGACTATTGTAATTACCTATTATAATAAGTTGGTCATTCAAATGGTTAATTGTCTGGAGGGTGAAGCCCTAAGTGGCTATTTTATGTGATGAATAATGAAATGTAGAACCCATAACATTGCTATGTTTCTGTGTAATTTGGCTATGGCTAAATTAAACAGTTTTATACAAGGTGGTGGTGGTGCTGCTGCAACAGTTTTTTTAAAGTGGATACTGTAGGAGTTTTGGATGTGGGACTCCTGCACACCGACTTAAAGGGACAGTATACACTCATTTTCATATAACTGCATGTAATAGACACTACTATAAAGAATAAGATGCACAGATACTGATATAAAAATCCAGTATAAAACCGTTTAAAAACTTATTTAGAAGCTGTCAGTTTGGCTCTGTTGAAAAGGTAGCTGGAAAGCCCACTGCAAGTGGGAAATAAGACACTCCCCCCCCCCCTTCTTTTGCATATGAAAAGACCCTTTACACAAACAGGAGCAAGCTGGAGAAGGTAGCCGACGGTATTCACATAAAACTTTGGGGCTTGGTTAGGAGTCTGAAAATCAGAGCAATGTTATTTAAAAATAAGCAAAACTATACATTTATATTTTTTAAAAACTTTATGGGCTATATAAATAGATCATCTACAAAACATGTATGCAAAGAAAAAATGAGTGTAGAATGTCCCTTTAACCTAGTTAAGGTGCTGGGCTATACTTTTTTTCTGCTATTGCTTGCATACATCTCCAGAGCAGCAATGCACTTCTGGGAGCTAGCTGAATATCTGGTGAATCAATGATAAAAAGCATAAGTGTGCAGCAACCAATCACCAGCCAGTTCCAGTAGTACATTGCTGCTACAGACACTACCTAAGTATGCTTTTCAACAAAGGATGCCAACAAAATGAAGCAAATTTGATAACTGAAGAAAACTGAAAAAGGATATTAAAAGTGCATGTTCTGACTGAACTATTAATTTAATTTTGACTTCTATATCTCTTTAAGAACTTTAATTTGTTAACTTACCAGAAACACTGATGTATTGATAAAACACTGCTTTCAAAAACACGTGTATACATACTGTATATAGTAAGTATATAGACAGACATATATAGAAGTGCATTGGAGCCCTTTGCAGTTAAATAGACAAAAACATGTAAAAGCATATATATGCAATATTTGTTTCAACTATGTATTTACTGTAAATATTTGACAATGTTCTGCACATATCAAAATATCTTCTATTTATTTATAATATACATATTGATACATATTCTCATACACATAATCATGTATGTCTGTCTATCTATCTATTGTACCAAAATACCATCAGATATGTGTAGAAATATTTATTTATAAACAAATAAAACATATTCCAGTACGTGAAGAACATTAGAATGTGAAACATTAATATTTGCATTCAGGGTTAGCACACATAAGAATATGTGATCGGGTTTGTGTGAGAGTAGGGCATTAGTTGTTTTTTTTTTTTCTTACTTTTTTCCGCCATTGACTTCTATGGGAGAGTATGTGAACACGCACGTGATATTCTAACTTCGTCTTTTTGCGCTTGTTGCGCAACATATACATATATATATATACACATATATATATATATATATATATATATATATATATATATATATATATACATATACATATACATACATACATACACATACATATATATATATATATATATATCATAATCTGGCCCTAAGTGTTCTAATTGTCTTAACCTAAAATTTATTACCGGACAACAAAATGGGGATAAAATCTATATAAAATAATGTATTCTGTTAAAGGAAAACTTTAGGAGCCAATCAGCCCCATTTTTTAAGCACATGATTGCAGTGATGATGATGTGCTTAATTTTACTTTTTTTGTTTACAACTGGAACTTGGAAGGATCGGTCCGTCCTATAGGGGTTAAAGTGATGGTAAATCCAAGCTTATAACAAACGCTAGGATTTACAATCACTAAAAATCAAGTGGAGTTTAAGTGATGAGATATGTAAAAAGGGTGCTAAACTCACCCTTTCTGTGCCGTTGCACAGTACAAAAATCATCGGCTCCGACTGGCCACGGCACATTGCTCTCCTTCAATAAGATGACGTTTGCATCACTTGATTTCTAGTTATGGTAAATCCTAGCGTTTGCTAAATGCTTTGATTTATCACTTTATATTTTTAAAAGTTATCATAAATGGAACATTTCCACCCATAACAAAGCTTTGCATCAACTTACCAGGTTAAGGCATTGAAATATAATATTCTTATACATACATTTTATTAATCATCATAACTTTACTCATATAATAAATTATATTCATAAAACATATAATACTATACCATATACTAAGAAATGTTATATTTACCTGCATTTTACACTAATGTTACTTACATTCAAAATCAGTCGAAGAGCATTTTTTGTTACGTGTTGACTTATCATTTTAAAAACGTTTCTAGAGACTAGCCGGAAGAGTCTGCTTGGTTGAGAGAAGAGAGACAGAAGGATTTCCACCATCACCTCCACCCACTCAGGCTCTGATGGTTAAAAAAGTAATAATTATCATTGATACATGTATTCTTGTACTTCTAGAATGTTATACCAAAGCTATGTATGTATGCATAAATACATGTATGCATATGCAGACTGTGACCAGTGCATGTAAGCTGGTTTTCACCCCAGACTTTAATTTTGAAAGTGAGCGCTGTTAAAGTGATGGTAAATCCTAGCGTTTCAAAACCGATAGGATATTTTATCACTAAAAAATAAAAAGGACTTTCAGTGATCACTTTGAGAAAGAAAGAAAAAAAAGTGTGCTAAACCTACCTTTTCTGTGCCACGCTAAACTCAGTGGCTCCGGCCGCCCACAGCACTCTTTTTTTCAATGAGGTGACGGTTCCACCTCTAAACCAATAACCGTGCTAGTATATGGCAGTGTTATGTATGCTAGCACGATTAATAGTTTATAGGTGGAAACTTTACCTCAGAGCGCTGTGCCATGGATGGCCAGAGACGCCGAGTTTAGCACAGAAAAAGGTACGTTTAGCACACTTTTTTATAAAGTGATCACTGAATGGCCTATTTATTTTTAGTGATGGTAAATTCTAGGGGTTTTGAAATGTTAGGATTTAACACCACTTTAAAATGTCTGATATATTCACCTTTAAATGTTTATAGATGCCTTTTTTATTTTTTTATAAATCTTTTACATTTTAGCAATGCTTTTAAAATTACATGTAATCTGCTTCCTGCCTCTCCAGTTCAAGTGTTTTTTTTTATTATGCTGGTTAAGTTTCTCACCATCTCCCAATTATTACCTTTGTCGCACAGCTCGCTGTTTTGAATGTGGAGTCTTTATCACTGGCATCTAAATTGTTGATAGTTTAGTGCAGTTTAGTATATACGGTTCAGTCACTAGGAGGAGTCCCAATGACGTAATAATAACAATTGAAGCAAAACTCTTGTTCCAATTCACTGTTTACTTATAATGCATTACATGGAGTGGCAGATTAGATTATATGCGCATTTGTGAATTGTCTATTTGCACATGTCTAACTCATGGGAGCACCCATTCACATTATGAATGGAGCAGGTGGGAACACTCTATACATCACTAGTACAAAAGATAGCAGGCACTGCTGAGTTAGTGAAAATAAAAAGTAAACATTTTATTAGTTCCACATAAAAATGAAGAGCTCCCAGACAGGGGACAACACAAAAGGAATGTCTTACGCATTTCACGCCCCCTAGTGGAGCTTAATCATAGACTGATTAAGCTCCACTAGGAGCTACTAGGGGGCGTGAAACGCTTAAGACATTCCTTTTGTGTTGTCCCCTGTCTGGGAGCTCTTCATTTTTATGTGGAACTAATAAAATGTTTACTTTTTATTTTCACTAACTCAGCAGTGCCTGCAATCTTTTGTACTTTTGTTTTATCCCCTGGCTTGATCCGCCGTTTGCTATGGCACTCCGGGTGAATTGAAGTTACAATTGTTACTAAAAAGCTTTTTTTCTGCACTAACTGGAGTCTTTGACCATGTACCGGTACACCCCTTTATACATCACTACTCTACAGAAAATCCAAGGGGAGGCAGGAACTACAAAAAAACAGGGTAAGAATAAAATGAATTACATATTAATATTAAAAAAAAACAACAAAACAAAAAAAATCTGAGGTTTACTTAGGATTTAGCATGTAATAGTAATTTTTTATATATTTAAAATTTACCATTACTTTAAAGTCTGTGTATAAGCCTGAAATGTTGTGAGCTGACCCATGTTAATCAGAGGGTCAGAAAGAGTGAGAATTTGGGTGAAGGAATACAGAGGGAAGGAGACAGAGATAGATAAAGAAAGAGTTAAGATAAAGAGTGCTGTGGGGGCCTTGAATAGACATATATGTAACGCATTCTTATTTGTGGTTTTGTTTATACAGTCTAAAAGTTTAATTAGTAATTGTGTTTATTAGAAATAAATAGGAAATGGTGATTAATCTGGAGATATTATGAGGAAAAGGGAACTTGGCTGGCTACATTTATACATAAATATATAGTTTTTTTGTTCACAGGAAACCATTACAGACCTTCATCATTGTTTTTCTTTTTTCCTTTCTTGCTCTGAGCTTTCTCCAGACAATTATGAATATCACTCAGAAGATCCACACTTTCCTCAGGAGTCTAGTTAAATGAAAGGTGATTAATGCTGAGATTTCACAGAAAACCTCTTGAACAGAAATAACCAGTAAGCTAAGACAAAAAATGAACTGGCCTTAATATTAATGAACATAATAGATTTCTCACAGAGAAGTATGATCCCGTTTACAAATATAAAGCACATAGGGATCTTTACATGTAGTACTGGAAATGCCCTTATTTACTAGATATTTTCTTTCCTTGCTTTACATCAGTACTTGCAAGATCAACAACTATAAACCACTTTATTTGAAGATAAAATTATTCTAGGTTCCATCCACCCACTCAACAAAGGTCTGATTTGGTGGAGACTGAGCAAACATTCACTTTCAGCTGGAGCTTGCATAGAATGTCTTCTATGAATGCGCTTCTTTTAGAAGTACAAATTGTTTTGGATGAGTGGTGCCCAAACTAACGGAAGTCTGTAATCCTTGTTTTATTTAGAATATAAAGACTATAGATCATGAAAAGCATTTTTCAGACATCACAAGACTAACCCTACTACATCCTACAAAGTCATTGTTTGGACATAGTATCTTATTTATATCTGTGTCTGGCTGGTCTCAGCAAAGGAAAATATACTTTTAAAAAGGTAAATGTAAGGTTACAACTTTGATGCACCTATTACAGACACTAAAGTCTTACACTTATTTCTTCAATATTAAAACAACTAATATAAGGTTGAAAAATGCATCAGCATATTAATACCAGGCAAATTTCTAATTAGAATACGTTATTGAATCTATAATTTATTTAGTGTTTACTGTCCTTTTAAATTGACCATATATTAGAGCTGAATCCTAAGCAAATGAGAACAATTATATCTTTTATTTGCCTGCAGTTTATGTCAAGCTGATTTCCACCTCTTAGCCAATAGCCGTGCTTGCCCTTTGGCATTATGCTGGAAAGCTAGCAGACTATTGGCTAAAAGGTGGAAACACCCCCTCATTGAAAAAAAAGCGTTTGGCCATGGGCGGCCAGAGGTGCTCAGCTCAGCATAAACTCACAGGCAAATAAAGAAACTTTCAGCATCCATGAAGTTTTTTTAATAATTCATGACTTAAAGTCCCCTTTATTTATAGAACTGGTAAATCCTAGCGTTTTAAAAACACTAGGATTTACCATCACTTTAATTAATGGTTGTACAACTAGTTAAACAACATTTAGGGAGGTCTAATGTCAAAAGTAAAAATAGACAGACTTGAGTAACAAACTTGTACATATTAATTAAATTTACCATTTTTTTTATATTATTACTAATACTATATGATTATTCTCTACAAATCATTTACCTTAAAGAGGTGGATTCCAACTAACAGAAGCAACTGCCGATAGGCAGACAGCTCCATACTATGAGATTTTTTTGTTTTCTTTTGAAGATCTTCCACATACTGAAGCATCCTGTGTGAGCACAAATATACCAAAGTAAAAGCAGATGAATTAAACCTTCAAGAGAACATCACATGCAAATAATAACATATTATAATTTTGAAGAGCATTTTATCATAAAGCTAAATTTGTACTCATTTAATTACTGCAAAGGGAATAAACACACAGCTAGACAGTCAAGTGCCAGGCGTTTTCTCTCGCAAAACACATCTGCTGATTGGTGGCTACACGTGTATGCGAATCCTGATTTTATAAGCAACACATGAACCGCAACATAAAGGAAAGTAGATAGAGCATTTAAAAATGTATAGATCAATTAAAAAAAAAGTGTAAGAAACTATTTTGTATATCACTATGAAGCTTTCAAATCAAGGTGGCTAAAAATGTGTAGTATAAATCTGACTGACAGAAGAGGTTGACAGCTGACCTGGTCTATTCCCAATACCTTCATACAGTACTTAGAGGGAAAAATAAATATTTATTTTTCACATGGCGCATGTTATTTTAAGAGACTTTGCTTTCTTTACCAAATATACTTTGTTCTCATAGGATCACATGTTGAAAAGCATAATTAGGTATGCTAATACTTAGAGCTAGCTGGTGATTGGTGGCCACACACGTCTTGTTATTGGCTAACTAGACAGTAACACATTACTTCTCTGTACTCTGACTTTAACTATCTGTTTAACCTTATTTTCTGAGGTATTCACAAGCAACAGTGCGAAAATAAAATGTTAAATGTCCTCACACTTTAAAGCATGTTTTTTTAGACTTGTAATGAGTAAAAGAGGTATTGCACACAGCTTTGTTTGCACAGAGATTATTAAAAAAAAAAAAAAAGAATTCAAACATGGCAGAATCCATTATGTTATAGAAACTAAAGTAATTTATAGAAACTAAATCTTTACTTATATTTTTAATACATAAACCGCTGATATAATTGTAAAAATATATCTACACATTATTCTAGGGCTAATGTTTGCTTTGAATACATCATTAGGTCTAGCTTGTATTTACTGTTTAACATCCCTTTAATGCAAGTACCACATTTTCAGGAACATTTTTTCTAGAGACCACAGGTGTATGAATGTTTATCTTTATTTTTGCAACATCTTAATTAATCTTTTGATGAAAAATGCTAAATGTGTAAGTATGAGACAGAAGTCTACGAAATGCATTACTGCTACATGAAATACACAGGGTTTTTTTTAAATTCCACTGTAAAAAAAATAAACTTCCAGTTCTAGAGTAGACCGTGTATGTGTGTGTGATAAAGACAGAAATGAGAGCAAGAGAGGAAAAAGAAAGGCAAGAGAGTGGAAAAGCAGAGGAGACAGGGGTGAGGTGGGGGACTATAGTATAAGAGTGTTAGGAAGATCACAGTACAGAGAGACCTTTTGAATTTAGGACTTTTAAATGTCAGAAATAGGGGTTTATACTATTTTTATTGTTAAAACTCTTCCATAGAATATTGCTAGAATCATACAATATAGACTGTATGAAAGTAGTAACCATAGCAGTTATGTGAAGGCAAAAAGAGAATACCTATCCCACGCTTCCTTCTCCTCTTCGCTGAATGGTCTGAAAGCTTTAACCACCTTTCCTTTTGACAACAAACTACTGGCAAAGTTGACCATGTGTTGTATCCACAGCGTGCCATCTGCAGTAATTCCCACCACGTGCTTCTCCTTCTGAGCAGCAGAGTCAGCACTGCTCCCCAAAACCGGCATGCAGTTTAGGTTAAGCAACAGGCTGCAGGGAACAGAAAAAAAAAATTGGCTCATATTTACACCATCTACCTTCCTGTTTGCATTGATTAATCACACCCAAAAAACTGCTTCACAGTTGCTAATATTAATATGCTTAGTATGATTAATTGTTGTTGATTTTCAAAATATAACCATATGCAGGAATAAACTTGGGAACACAAGAAACATTTTGCCATCATCCAGTTAGCGAACAGGCAAAAAAAATTTGATGACACTGTAAATACAACTAATCCATTTAGTGATTCAACCTTCAAAAGTATCCTCACTATAAGCATATAATGGGGCATATATATTCTACCAACCATT
The DNA here is from genome assembly GCF_027579735.1 of Bombina bombina. Classification (NCBI taxonomy): domain Eukaryota; kingdom Metazoa; phylum Chordata; class Amphibia; order Anura; family Bombinatoridae; genus Bombina; species Bombina bombina. The sequence goes on along the minus strand of NC_069501.1, from coordinate 700,110,857 downwards.
CTGTAAAAGTAGTTCTTTAAAATGATAGCATGAACATTACTACCCAATAACTACATAACAAAAAAAACAAAAAATAACAGTTTACTTCTATCAAATTAGCTTCGCTATCGGTATCCATTGTTGAAGAGTTAACCAAGGGAGGCTCGTAGCTCACAGGAGCATGTCTGTCTATACTACTATTTGGCAGCAGTATTTGCAACAATGTTTGAAAAAATGCTATACATTGTTACCATTGAATGCTAAAGATGTCTGCCTTCCTAGGTTTTACCCTTCAACAAAAGATGCCTAAAGAATGAAGCAAATTTGGTAACAGAAGTAAATTGAGAAGTTTTTAAACATTGCAAGGACTTTATGAAGTTCAAGGTAAAAAAAAAAAAAAAAAAAAAAGAAGGATCACCAGGTATCATGATCTCAAATTAAAGGGTAGTAGGTGCAAGAGTTATTTGTGGAAGTACAGAAAGTGTGGTTACATCATGAAATAAAACTTAATAAAGGCACTAGGGACATACAGTATATTGTAAATGAATTAGAGATTGGCCAAGATATCCCTAAAGCTATCCTATGAATTACGCTTACACTTCAGATGGAAAACAGAATTTATGTTTACCTGATAAATTACTTTCTCCAATGGTGTGTCCGGTCCACGGCGTCATCCTTACTTGTGGGATATTCTCTTCCCCAACAGGAAATGGCAAAGAGCCCAGCAAAGCTGGTCACATGATCCCTCCTAGGCTCCGCCTTCCCCAGTCATTCGACCGACGTAAAGGAGGAATATTTGCATAGGAGAAATCATATGATACCGTGGTGACTGTAGTTAGAGAAAATAAATCATCAGACCTGATTAAAAAACCAGGGCGGGCCGTGGACCGGACACACCGTTGGAGAAAGTAATTTATCAGGTAAACATAAATTCCGTTTTCTCCAACATAGGTGTGTCCGGTCCACGGCGTCATCCTTACTTGTGGGAACCAATACCAAAGCTTTAGGACACGGATGATGGGAGGGAGCAAATCAGGTCACCTAGATGGAAGGCACCACGGTTTGCAAAACCTTTCTCCCAAAAATAGCCTCAGAAGAAGCAAAAGTATCAAATTTGTAAAATTTGGTAAAAGTGTGCAGTGAAGACCAAGTCGCTGCCTTACATATCTGATCAACAGAAGCCTCGTTCTTGAAGGCCCATGTGGAAGCCACAGCCCTAGTGGAATGAGCTGTGATTCTTTCAGGAGGCTGCCGTCCGGCAGTCTCATAAGCCAATCTGATGATGCTTTTAAGCCAAAAAGAGAGAGAGGTAGCAGTTGCTTTTTGACCTCTCCTTTTACCAGAATAAACAACAAACAAGGAAGATGTTTGTCTGAAATCGTTTGTAGCCTCTAAATAGAATTTTAGAGCACGAACTACATCCAAATTGTGCAACAAACGTTCCTTCTTTGAAACTGGATTCGGACACAAAGAAGGCACAACTATCTCCTGGTTAATATTTTTGTTAGAAACAACTTTCGGAAGAAAAACCAGGTTTAGTACGCAAAACCACCTTATCTGCATGGAACACCAGATAAGGAGGAGAACACTGCAGAGCAGATAACTCTGAAACTCTTCTAGCAGAAGAAATTGCAACCAAAAACAAAACTTTCCAAGATAATAACTTAATATCTACGGAATGTAAGGGTTCAAACGGAACCCCTTGAAGAACTGAAAGAACTAAATTGAGACTCCAAGGAGGAGTCAAAGGTTTGTAAACAGGCTTGATTCTAACCAGAGCCTGAACAAAAGCCTGAACATCTGGCACAGCCGCCAGCTTCTTGTGAAGTAAAACAGATAAAGCAGAAATCTGTTCCTTCAAAGAACTTGCAGATAATCCTTTCTCCAAACCCTCTTGTAGAAAGGATAGAATCTTAGGAATTTTTACCCTGTTCCATGGGAATCCTTTCGATTCGCACCAACAGATATATGTCTTCCATACTTTATGGTAAATTTTTCTAGTTACAGGCTTTCTAGCCTGAATAAGAGTATCAATGACAGAATCTGAGAACCCACGCTTTGATAAAATCAAGCGTTCAATCTCCAAGCAGTCAGTTGGAGTGATGCCAGATTCGGATGTTCGACCGGACCTTGAACAAGAAGGTCCCGTCTCAAAGGTAGCTTCCATGGTGGAGCCGATGACATAGTCACCAGGTCTGCATACCAAGTTCTGCGTGGCCACGCAGGAGCTATCAAGATCACCGAAGCCCTCTCCTGATTGATCCTGGCTACCAGCCTGGGAATGAGAGGAAACGGTGGGAACACATAAGCTAGGTTGAAGGTCCAGGGCGCTACTAGTGCATCTACTAGAGTCGCCTTGGGATCCCTGGATCTGGACCCGTAGCAAGGAACCTTGAAGTTCTGACGAGACGCCATCAGATCCATGTCTGGAATGCCCCATAATTGAGTTATTTGGGCAAAGATTTCCGGATGGAGTTCCCACTCCCCCGGATGAAATGTCTGACGACTCAGAAAATCCGCTTCCCAATTTTCCACTCCTGGGATGTGGATTGCAGACAAGTGGCAGGAGTGAATCTCCGCCCATTCAATTACTTTGGTCACTTCTTCCATCGCCAGGGAACTCCTTGTTCCCCCCTGATGGTTGATATATGCCACAGTCGTCATGTTGTCTGATTGAAACCTTATGAATTTGGCCTTTGCTAGTTGAGGCCAAGCCTTGAGAGCATTGAATATCGCTCTCAGTTCCAGAATGTTTATCGGGAGAAGAGATTCTTCCCGAGACCATAGACCCTGAGCTTTCAGGTGTTTCCAGACCGCGCCCCAGCCCACCAGGCTGGCGTCGGTCGTTACAATGACCCACTCTGGTCTTCTGAAGCTCATCCCTTGGGACAGGTTGTCCAGGGTCAGCCACCAACGGAGTGAATCTCTGGTCCTCTGATCTACTTGGATCGTCGGGGACAAATCTGTATAATCCCCATTCCACTGTCTGAGCATGCACAGTTGTAATGGTCTTAGATGAATTCGCGCAAAAGGAACTATGTCCATTGCCGCAACCATCAAACCTATTACTTCCATGCACTGCGCTATGGAAGGAAGAAGAACAGAATGAAGTACTTGACAAGAGCTTAGAAGTTTTGATTTTCTGGTTTCTGTCAGAAAAATCTTCATTTCTAAGGAGTCTATTATTGTTCCCAAGAAGGGAACTCTTGTTGACGGGAATAGAGAACTTTTTTTCTACGTTCACTTTCCACCCGTGAGATCTGAGAAAGGCTAGGACAATGTCCGTATGAGCCTTTGCTTGTGGCAGAGACGACGCTTGAATCAGAATGTCGTCCAAGTAGGGTACTACTGCAATGCCCCTTGGCCTTAGCACCGCTAGAAGGGACCCTAGTACCTTTGTGAAAATTCTTGGAGCAGTGGCTAGTCCGAATGGAAGTGCCACAAACTGGTAATGCTTGTCCAGAAAGGCGAATCTTAGGAACCGATGATGTTCCTTGTGGATAGGAATATGTAGATACGCATCCTTTAAATCCACTGTGGTCATGAATTGACTTTCCTGGATGGTAGGAAGAATTGTCCGAATAGTTTCCATCTTGAACGATGGAACCTTGAGAAATTTGTTTAGGATTTTGAGATCCAAAATTGGCCTGAATGTTCCCTCTTTTTTGGGAACTATGAACAGATTGGAGTAAAACCCCATCCCTAGTTCTCCTAATGGAACAGGATGAATCACTCCCATTTTTAACAGGTCTTCTACACAATGTAAGAATGCCTGTCTTTTTATTTGGTCTGAAGACAATTGAGACCTGTGGAACCTTCCCCTTGGGGGTAGTTCCTTGAATTCCAGGAGATAACCTTGAGAAACTATTTCTAGCGCCCAAGGATCCTGAACATCTCTTGCCCAAGCCTGAGCGAAGAAAGAGAGTCTGCCCCCCACCAGATCCGGTCCCGGATCGGGGGCCAGCATCTCATGCTGTCTTGGTAGCGGTAGCGGGCTTCTTGGCCTGCTTACCTTTGTTCCAGCCTTGCATCGGTCTCCAGGCTGGCTTGGTTTGAGAAGAATTACCCTCTTGCTTAGAGGATGTAGAATTTGAGGCTGGTCCGTTTCTGCGAAAGGGACGAAAATTCGTTTTATTTTTAGCCTTAAAAAGACCTATCCTGAGGAAGGGCGTGGCCCTTTCCCCCAGTGATGTCTGAAATAATCTCTTTCAAGTCAGGGCCAAACAGCGTTTTTCCCCTTGAAAGGGATGTTAAGCAATCTGTTCTTGGAGGACACATCCGCTGACCAAGACTTCAGCCAAAGCGCTCTGCGCGCCACAATAGCAAAACCTGAATTTTTCGCCGCTAATCTAGCTAATTGCAAAGTGGCGTCTAAGGTAAAAGAGTTAGCCAACTTAAGTGCTTGAACTCTGTCCATAACCTCCTCATAAGAAGATGCTTTATTGAGCGACTTTTCTAGTTCCTCGAACCAGAAACACGCTGCTGTAGTGACAGGAACAATGCATGAAATTGGTTGTAGAAGGTAACCTTGCTGAACAAACATCTTTTTAAGCAAACCCTCTAATTTTTTATCCATAGGATCTTTGAAAGCACAACTATCTTCTATAGGGATAGTGGTGCGTTTGTTTAGAGTAGAAACCGCCCCCTCGACCTTGGGGACTGTCTGCCATAAGTCCTTCCTGGGGTCGACCATAGGAAATAATTTCTTAAATATAGGGGGAGGGACAAAAGGTATGCCGGGCCTTTCCCATTCTTTATTTACAATGTCCGCCACCCGCTTGGGTATAGGAAAAGCTTCGGGGGGCACCGGGACCTCTAGGAACCTGTCCATCTTACATAATTTCTCTGGAATGACCAAATTGTCACAATCATCCAGAGTAGATAACACCTCCTTAAGCAGAGCGCGGAGATGTTCCAATTTAAATTTGAATGTAATAACGTCAGGTTCAGCTTGTTGAGAAATTTTTCCTGAATCTGAAATTTCTCCCTCAGACAAAACCTCCCTAGCCCCTTCAGACTGGTGTAAGGGCATGTCAGAACCATTATCATCAGCGTCCTCATGCTCTTCAGTATCTAAAACAGAGCAGTCGCGCTTTCGCTGATAAGTGGGCATTTTGGCTAAAATGTTTTTAATAGAATTATCCATTACGGCCGTTAATTGTTGCATAGTAAGGAGGATTGGCGCACTAGATGCACTAGGGGCCTCCTGAGTGGGCAAGACTGGTGTAGACATAGAAGGAGATGATGCAGTACCATGCTTACTCCCCTCACTTAAGGAATCATTTTGGGCAACATTATTATCAGTGGCATCATTGTCCCTACTTTGTTTGTCACATTCATCACATATATTTAAATGGAGAGGAACCTTGGCTTCCGAACATACAGAACATCGTCTACCTGATAGTTCAGACATGTTAATAGGCATAAACTTGATAACAAAGCACAAAAAACGTTTTAAAATAAAACCGTTACTGTCTCTTTAAATTTTAAACTGAACACACTTTTTTACTGAATATACGCAAAAGTATGAAGGAATTGTTCAAAATTCACCAAAATTTCACCACAGTGTCATAAAGCCTTAAAAGTATTGCACACCAAATTTGAAAGCTTTAACTCTTAAAATAACGGAACCGGAGCCGTTTTTACATTTAACCCCTATACAGTCCCTGGTATCTGCTTTGCTGAGACCCAACCAAGCCCAGAGGGGAATACGATACCAAATGACGCCTTCAATAAGCTTTTTCAGTGGATCTGAGCTCCTCACACATGCATCTGCATGCCTTGCTTCTCAAAAACAACTGCGCATTAGTGGCGCGAAAATGAGGCTCTGCCTATGACTAGAGAAGGCCCCCAGTGAAAAAGGTGTCCAATACAGTGCCTGCCGTTTTTTTTAACAGAATTCCCAAGATTAAAATAACTCTCCAAAGTTGTAAACCATTAAATATGTTTATAAAGTAATCGTGTTGGCCCAGAAAAATGTCTACCAGTCTTTAAAGCCCTTGTGAAGCCCTTATTCTTATATTGAAAATTCAGAAAATGGCTTACCGGATCCCATAGGGAAAATGACAGCTTCCAGCATTACCAAGTCTTGTTAGAAATGTGTCATACCTCAAGCAGCCAAAGTCTGCTCACTGTTTCCCCCAACTGAAGTTAATTCCTCTCAACAGTCCTGTGTGGAAACAGCCATCGATTTTAGTAACGGTTGCTAAAATCATTTTCCTCTTACAAACAGAAATCTTCATCTCTTTTCTGTTTCAGAGTAAATAGTACATACCAGCACTATTTTAAAATAACAAACTCTTGATTGAAGAATAAAAACTACATTTAAACACCAAAAAACTCTGAGCCATCTCCGTGGAGATGTTGCCTGTGCAACGGCAAAGAGAATGACTGGGGAAGGCGGAGCCTAGGAGGGATCATGTGACCAGCTTTGCTGGGCTCTTTGCCATTTCCTGTTGGGGAAGAGAATATCCCACAAGTAAGGATGACGCCGTGGACCGGACACACCTATGTTGGAGAAATTAAGACAAACCTAATGGGTCATCTTTTGTTTACATTTCTATATTTTAGGTAAGATCTGAGCATATACAAAGAATGTGCCAAATTGATTTTATAAAATTTTGCTGCTGGTGGTGAAAAATAAACGCGTAACAGATCACCAAACTCCTACCTAAAGAAGGCGTCAGCTATCATTGCTCTTGTTTTGTCATCAAGAGGCACAGAGAAAGAGCACTCCGTTTCTGGAATGTCAGAGGCTGGTTTCTTAGTCTCAAAGAAAGCATGGAAGAACATAAACCTGAAAAAAAATAAAAATAATAATAATAATCTCATGGAGATCATGAGAAAACAGCATATAATATTAAAGACAGAACAAAATATTTAAATAAAATGCATAGCCCTTCAATGAAATTTTAAGATGAATGCATCATTCTGCAGCCTCTAGAAAAAAAAAAAAAACACTAAAAGGGGGGGGGGGGGGGGTTATTGGTTTCATCATAATAATCCACTCTTATTTTATGTGCACCAATATATATATATTATACACTTATTTAAACGGACAAAACGGGGATACCCTACATGGTGTAAAATGCTAAATTATTTTTTCTTTTCAGTTTTCTTTATAATTATTTCTACACAACTTGTATAGATAAAGAAAAATACCTCAAGCAAACACAGGCCAAATTTGCCATGCTTGGACTGCAAGTATAATAGAGGTCACTCAATCAAAAACCGCTACACAAAAGTATATTTTACTATTGGTGTCACATAGGTTCTGACATGGAGAGAAGAGGAGGGGTCAAGACAAGCCATGTATTTCACTTTATGGAGGCCCCCCCACTGATAGGCAAGCGATTACTGAGATACTGTTGCCAAGACCTGTGCTATTAGAGTCCTATAAATGGCTGCCATATGGCAGCTGTCCTTAAATGTCCACCAATTTCACATAATTTCACATAATAGATCAGTGTTTCCCAAACCGGTCCTCAGGATCCTTTCCACCAATTTCATATAACTTCACATAATAGATTAGTGTTTCCCAAACCCGGTCCTCAGGACCCTTACTCAGGCCAGATATTCATTATATCTTAACTAGAGCACAGGTGAAACAATCAGCTCACCCATTAGCTGATTATTTAACCTGTGCTCTAGATAAGATATAATGAATATCTGGCCTGAGGACTGGGTTCGGGAAACACTAATAGACACTACTATAAAGAATAATATGCACATATTGTTTAAAATTTACACTGAACTATTCTAAAGATAATGTGAGCTATCTAGACACATTGGTGTGCAAAGGGGAAATTTAGTCACATACTTATACTGTAAACCTACTGATCGTAACACGTTGTTGCATTTTGATAGTTACCATCCTGACAGAGTATTTAACTCTATCCCAAAAGTCAATTCTTTAGAACAGCAAGAAATGTACAAGATAAACAGCTACAAGATAAAAGACTAAAACAAATGGCCTAAAAATTTACAGACAGAGGCTATCCGCTATCTGTCATTAATAATTGTGAACAAGCAGTAAAGAATGAAATAGCAGTAACTCTGAGAATAAAACAGCATAAAGATAAAAAACAACTCATCTTTTCATCAGAATACAACCAATATAGTGATAATATTTCTAAAATAATCAGGAAACATTGGTACCTGTTAAGTAAATCTAATCCCCATGTTGTTGAATTTGGTCAACCGCCCATTAATTCATATAAAAGAGTGAAAAATATCAGAGACTTAGTAGTAAAGGCTGATGTGGGTAGTAATAAAAAGGAAACAAATTATCTCACTACTGCTAATAAAGGGTCATATCCTTGTTTACACTGTGCGCAGTGTCATTCAATGATAAAAGGGAAATACGTTGCACAAATTAACGATAGTAAAAAAAAGAGAGATAAAGGGCTTTTATACTTGTGATACAGGATATGTAGTCTACATCTTGAAATGCCTGTGTGGGCGGGGCTATGTGGGTGAGACAATTAACCCTATAATTGAAAGGATAAGTGCCCACAAATCATCTATAAGATGTAAAGATATGACATTGCCAGTTTCATCTCTCTTTCTATCAGCAGGACATACTATAAGCCAACTGAGATTTCAGTTGATTGACCACATTCCCAAACAAAGGACAGGCGGTAACAGAAAGTTACTGCTCAAAAAGAGGGAAGTATGGTGGATACAACACCTCAAAACTTTATATCCGAATGGGTTAAACAAGGATTATGATCTCCATTTGTTTTTATGAATTTTTATATAAAAGTGTATTTGTATATTAATGGAACCGTAAGGTTATACACCATCTTGTATGACATTGATACAATGTATAATATGAAGAGTTACTATGATAAATACAAAGTTATACTAAGAGTTTTGTGAAAGAGATATTGCTACAAAAAACCTGACCGGTAGGGGGTATTGACATTGTTTTTTTCTATGGAAACTAAGAAAGCTAATTAAGATAATTTGCATACAGGTGGTATATAAGGGAGGTGTCTAACCTTAATCTATAGCATGACTAAGGGTCTACGTGACTCGAAACGTTGCTGTTTTTGTCCTGATGTTGCTTAAATAAAAGAAGATTTTTTTAAGTATTGTGCTGACGCTATCGTTTGTTCTGTGGATTTGTATATAGGAGGTTGGCAGGCCTCCTCAGCGTGCGTGCACAAGTGTTGAAAAGCTGTGAAGCTTAATTATAGACTCTCACACCCAGAGAGGGATATTTAAAAAGTGCTAGACTTATCGAGTTTGATATATAGAGAGATAGAGAGATAGAGAGATAGAGAGATAGAGAGATGATAGAGAGATGATAGAGAGAGAGATATAGAGAGAGATAGAGAGATGATAGAGAGATGATAGAGAGATAGAGATGATAGAGAGATGATAGAGAGAGAGATATAGAGAGAGATAGAGAGATAGAGAGATGATAGAGAGATGATAGAGATGATAGAGAGATGATAGAGATGATAGAGAGATAGAGAGATGATAGAGATGATAGAGAGATAGAGAGATGATAGAGAGATAGAGAGATGATAGAGAGATAGAGAGATAGAGAGAGAGATAGAGAGATAGAGAGATAGAGAGAGAGAGATGGAGAGATAGAGAGAGAGATAGAGAGATAGAGAGAGAGATAGAGAGATGATAGAGATGATAGAGAGATGATAGAGAGATGATAGAGAGATAGAGAGATGATAGAGAGATAGAGAGATAGAGAGATGATAGAGAGATAGAGAGATAGAGAGATGATAGAGAGATAGAGAGATGATAGAGAGATAGAGAGATAGAGAGATGATAGAGAGATAGAGAGATAGAGAGATGATAGAGAGATAGAGAGATGATAGAGAGATAGAGAGATGATAGAGAGATAGAGAGATGATAGAGATGATAGAGAGATGATAGAGAGATGATAGAGAGATGATAGAGAGATAGAGAGATAGAGAGATAGAGAGAGATATAGAGAGATGATAGAGATGATAGAGAGATAGAGATGATAGAGAGATGGAGAGAGAGATAGAGAGATGATAGAGAGATAGAGAGATGATAGAGAGATAGAGAGATGGAGAGAGAGATAGAGAGATGATAGAGAGATAGAGAGATGATAGAGATGATAGAGAGATGATAGAGAGATGATAGAGAGATGATAGAGAGATGATAGAGAGATAGAGAGATAGATATAGAGAGAGATAGATAGAGATAGAGATAGAGATAGAGATAGAGATAGATATATATCCAGGCTGTATAAAGTTGAAAATAAAATCGTCTTTTATTCAATTCCACTTGGGATAAAAACAAATACATGGGGGTCTAGCACAAACAATGTGACCAAAAACTCAGCTAACATGTTTCGGTAAAGACCGTAATCATAGCTAAAGTGAGTCTAGTGTGCTGGCAATTTAAAAGCCTAAAACAACTCTCATTGGACAGAATAAAACCAATAGAAAAGTCACAATGTTGAATCAATTTGTGATACAGCTGTAAAACTCTATACCCCGTCTTAAATTCATGTCATATGTTTCATACAACAATATAGGTGTTAAACAAGTGTCATAAAACAGTCAAATGCAATACATGAATTATCACAACAATAGTAATAGAAAAAGCCCTAATAGTATTACCAGATAACTTAAAAAATACATGTCATATTATATATATATATATATATATATATATATATATATATATATATATATATATATATATATATATATATATATATATATATATATATATATATATATATATATATATATATATTTTTTTTTTTTTTTTTTAAATACACCTCCATAGACTGGTTGCGTAAGTTCTGTGTAAAAAAATACACTTCAGCTGTTGCTCAGCTGCAGATTAAAAAAAATAAAAAATGAAGAAATGAACAGCAGCCAATCAGCATCAACAGTGCTAAGGTCATGAACTCTTTTACTGTGATCTCATGATATTTGACTTAACTCTCATGAGATTTCATAGTAAACATCCTTTAAACTGAATAGGGAAATAAGATGAGAGTGCACAAGGCTCAACCCCTTAGCTGTCCCGGGACAGACATACTGATTTGCTGCTTAGAAGTCCTTTACAATGGGATGTGGCTACTGAGGAACTTTTGAGGTAAAATATCTTTCTTTTTTACATAGAGATGTTCAGGTGATATTTTCTAGTCAGCTTTTTACAGCTATGCTGCATCACTTTCAAATGTTTCAATATTTGGGTATTATGGCCCTTTAAGGTTGTATCAGGTAGCCATGTCCATCAACTGGTAGTCACCTGTGCATAAGTCTCATCAGATGAAAAATGGGCCCAACCTTTACAAAAGGGGGAGTCAAACAACTTATTTGTGTGCTAATCATCATGGCTCTTTTAGCTGCCAAGTAAACATGGATTACAATTTCTATAGGAAATAATGTGTTAGCCTGCCATAGAGGGGATGTATGTGATGTACACACTCTGTAAAGCATAGAAGTTACTTTGGAATGACTTTCACTTCAGAAACTGAGCAAATTATACAGGCTTAATTCATTGTGAGGAAGACATTAGTAGTTCCTCATTTCTACCTTACCGGGCAATATCCATCACCTGAGCCTCATCACGTTTCACTTGTGAGTTTTCAATAATGCTAGTAAGACGAGGGATAAGCCATTTTCGTAAACGAAACACAACATACTCAGTCCTAAAATAATATACAAAAACAGGAAAATGCATTAGAAACCTCCAGTACAGTTATTCACATCAGTGTGCTGAATGCAAAATCCATTTTGTAACATGAATTTTTTTTTTCATCCCTTTAAAGGGATATAACTGTCAAAACTGAAACATGCACAGGTGCACTTAAATTTTTAATAGAGGCTATTTTGCAGATATAATTCAAATATCTTTATTAATAAGCCATAAAAAAAATACTCATATACAACAAATTGTTATGGGACAGACTGATGAGCAATTTATTAGCAGAAATGTTTCTAGTATTATAATTTATTTGTGTAGTGTCGCAAAATTCTGTAAAAGTTAAAGGGACAGTATACACTCATTTTCATATAACTGCATGTAATAGACACAACTATAAAGAATAAGATGCACAGATAGTGATATAAAAATCCAGTATAGAAGCTCTCAGTTTGGCTCTGTTGAAAAGGTAGCTGGAAAGCCCACTGCAAGTGGCAAATAAGACACTCCCCCCTCTTTTACATATGAAAAGACCCTTTACACAAACAGCAGCAAGCTGGAGAAGGTAGCTGACGGTATTCACATAAAATCAGAGCAGTTATTTAAAAATAAGCAAAATTATACATTTATTTAAAAAAAAAAAAAAAACTGTATGGGCTATATAAATAGATCTACAAAACATTTATGCAAAGAAAAAATGAGTGTATAATGTCTCTTTAAGCTTCAGCAGCATATGCAGCTTATGCCCTGTGCACATGTATTAAAACACTGCACCTGCTCAGATAATTTTCGGGTGACTTATCATGTAAACTGAGTCATTGCTTATGTGATACTCCTTACTGCTAAATCTTTTTATCAGGAGAAGTGTGTGAATGTTGGTGCGCATGGCATGGGAAGCATATGTGCGTATGCAACTGAAACAGTAATAGCTTTTACTAATGCAGTTTGATAATCCAAGTATTTTGCAAAAATGCTTCAATTCAAAGTATAAATGCACTCATACACAATACAGTTCTAACTAGTATGTCCCTTTAAAGTTAAGCTAACAATGTATAAACTTGTCTACTTTAGTAAGATGATAAATGCAACCTTTGGAGGATTTTCCCTGTGCAATTTCATCAGAAGTAAGAACTAATGTTCAAATCTTAGTCAAAGAATATTTATCCCAGAAAATCCCCTGCATTGCTTTAGCCACTTTGTTTCTCCACTCAACTTTAAGTACAATGTGGACTACCAGACATAGGCCTATTGAGTAATACTGGTTGCTTGTCACTGATTCTCATACGTAAAGGACTTTCACTACAATATATTTAATAAAAAAAAACACAAACAAACAACAACAACAAGAAATCTCAATTCTGAAACAGTCTCAGAATATTGCGTTTTTCTTTCAAGAAGAGACTCACGATTTCTCCTCCCCCTGGTGTTCTTTCTGTCTCCTGGTACTAAAATCCAGACATGACTCCAAATCAGGTGTGATAAACATGCCTTTCAACCAGTCAATGTATTTCTGCAGCGTATCAGGCTTTAAATGTCTTATCACCTTCCAGGCGCTGGGTATTACTGGGTAGCCTTGATTAGTAAGTGATGTGAAACCAATTAACACTGCCAGTTGCTTCTCAGAATCATCACATTGCTCCATAAAAGAGTCAACATAGGTCTCCATCTCTGGGGCAAACTTAAAGCGATCTGCAGGCTGATAAAAGTAAATACAAATTCAGCAAATATGAAAGACAAATACATTCTTTACTCAAATTATTTTCATGTTTATTTTTGTTTCTCACCCCTTTAGGGATTTAAGACAATAACTGTTTGACCCCTTAAAGGGACATAAAACCCAAAATTTGTCTTTCATGATTAAGATAGAGCACTTTTTTTAAAAAAAAAAAAAAGAGTTTCCAGTTTATTTTCATTATGAAATTGTTTTCATGGTATTTTTTTGCTGAATAGCTTATCTAGGTAGCTATTGTGCAAGATCCTAGAGGACTATTAGGGCAGCAGTTTGTAAAAATGCTGCACTATCTAGTGTTCTTCCATTGTTAAAAGCATTCTTACAAAACTACTACCATATAATGCTCCAGACACGAGCACGCTCCTGAGTCTACCTAAATGCTTTTCAAAAAAGGATACTAAGAGAATAAAGTAAATTTGATAATAGAAGTAAATTGGAAAGTTTAAATATTACACTATCTGGATCATGAAGGAACATTTTTGCGTTTAATGTGTCTAACTTGCACCATATACACTTCTGTTGGATTTTTTTTATTTTCTTAAAACCAAAAGTTAGGACATAAAATCCACCAAAAGAGGTTATATTTGATCACTAAAGAAAATATGTATTTGATTTGTACATAAAAAAAAATAAAAAAAAATGAAAGTGGATTGTCTGAAATGAAATACATACATACACACACACTATTGTCTTGCTTACAAAATCATTTTTAATATTTTTTTTTCTAAATGTTTTAATAATAAAAATAATATATATTAAATATTTGTTTACCTGAGCAGAAACCACATGGAGGCCATATTGCAGCATAACTTCCCCCCGAATGATAGTCTGCAACTGATCCAGATCCAACAAAGGTAAAGCAGCACCCAGCAATCTGTAGCACATAAAACTAAAAAAGAAATACAAGTAAGTTACATGGAACAAAACACTCACACTTTAATGTTTATTTAATCTAGAGACAGTGACATACAAATTTAAAAAAGTGAATTGCTAATCTGATATTAAAAAGGAGTGTACATACTTGCATGGACCCGACTGGTCCCTCAGGAGCCCATTGTCCACAACATCACTCCAAAACAAAAGAAAAGCATCCTCCTTCAGTGAAATGCGCATCACATCCAGAGCCACCCCTGGTAAGAGACGCTCCTTCTTCACAGACTTGGCAGCAATTTTTAAGAGTTCCACCAATCTAACAATGAATAAAAGATGTTCCTGATTGCCCTTATTAAACTAAAAAGTGTGAAAAGCTCTGCCAACTAGAAGCAATACATTACAGTTCATACAACTGCAAAATATTATGTGAACCATTTGCAGTTAACATATCACAGACATATCAATTACACTCTAAGAAAACTCTAAACATTTTCTGAAACAAAACAAACACCTATTTAAACTTTACTAACTCACTTGGGTATGTTTTCATAGCAAATAACAGTGGTTGAGCCCAGTAACTTCTTTAATTTTTTTGGTTTTAGGACTCCAGGAAACTTCTGCATGCCAACCAGAAGGAGATGTAGCTGCTCCGGGGTACTAAAAGCATCAGTCAGATCAGCCTGAAGGGCCCCAAACAACACTTCTTCAAAAGTAGACTCTGGAATCTAATGCAGAGAAGATGAAATACAATCAATCAGCTTTCATATCTACCATAAACATATATAAAGCAATGGAAACATTACTGGAATTTTGTTAATTTAGCAAAACTTAGTTGATTTTACATAGCAATATTAATAATCATAATTGTGATTTCCACCATGACACTGACCTAACTAAATATTTATTTATTTATCTATTTATATATTTTTTTTTTGGGGGGGGGGGGGGGGGGGAGCAAGAACACAAAACCCATGGTTATTTTTTTGGAGCATTACATAAACCTATGTGGCATCAGAACATTAGTGAATTTAAAGGGTAATTGTAGTTGAAAAAACAGAATTTATGTTTACCTGATAAATTTCTTTCTCCAACGGTGTGTCCGGTCCACGGCGTCATCCTTACTTGTGGGATATTCTCTTCCCCAACAGGAAATGGCAAAGAGCCCAGCAAAGCTGGTCACATGATCCCTCCTAGGCTCCGCCTACCCCAGTCATTCGACCGACGTTAAGGAGGAATATTTGCATAGGAGAAACCATATGGTACCGTGGTGACTGTAGTTAAAGAAAATAAATTATCAGACCTGATTAAAAAACCAGGGCGGGCCGTGGACCGGACACACCGTTGGAGAAAGAAATTTATCAGGTAAACATAAATTCTGTTTTCTCCAACATCGGTGTGTCCGGTCCACGGCGTCATCCTTACTTGTGGGAACCAATACCAAAGCTTTAGGACACGGATGAAGGGAGGGAGCAAATCAGGTCACCTAAATGGAAGGCACCACGGCTTGCAAAACCTTTCTCCCAAAAATAGCCTCAGAAGAAGCAAAAGTATCAAACTTGTAAAATTTGGTAAAAGTGTGCAGTGAAGACCAAGTCGCTGCCCTACATATCTGATCAACAGAAGCCTCGTTCTTGAAGGCCCATGTGGAAGCCACAGCCCTAGTGGAATGAGCTGTGATTCTTTCAGGAGGCTGCCGTCCGGCAGTCTCGTAAGCCAATCTGATGATGCTTTTAATCCAAAAAGAGAGAGAGGTAGAAGTTGCTTTTTGACCTCTCCTTTTACCTGAATAAACAACAAACAAGGAAGATGTTTGTCTAAAATCCTTTGTAGCATCTAAATAGAATTTTAGAGCGCGAACAACATCCAAATTGTGCAACAAACGTTCCTTCTTTGAAACTGGTTTCGGACACAGAGAAGGTACGATAATCTCCTGGTTAATGTTTTTGTTAGAAACAACTTTTGGAAGAAAACCAGGTTTAGTACGTAAAACCACCTTATCTGCATGGAACACCAGATAAGGAGGAGAACACTGCAGAGCAGATAATTCTGAGACTCTTCTAGCAGAAGAAATTGCAACTAAAAACAAAACTTTCCAAGATAATAACTTAATATCAACGGAATGTAAGGGTTCAAACGGAACCCCCTGAAGAACTGAAAGAACTAAATTGAGACTCCAAGGAGGAGTCAAAGGTTTGTAAACAGGCTTGATTCTAACCAGAGCCTGAACAAAGGCTTGAACATCTGGCACAGCTGCCAGCTTTTTGTGAAGTAACACCGACAAGGCAGAAATCTGTCCCTTCAGGGAACTTGCAGATAATCCTTTTTCCAATCCTTCTTGAAGGAAGGATAGAATCCTAGGAATCTTAACCTTGTCCCAAGGGAATCCTTTAGATTCACACCAACAGATATATTTTTTCCAAATTTTGTGGTAAATCTTTCTAGTTACAGGCTTTCTAGCCTGAACAAGAGTATCGATAACAGAATCTGAGAATCCTCGCTTCGATAAAATCAAGCGTTCAATCTCCAAGCAGTCAGCTGGAGTGAAACCAGATTCGGATGTTCGAACGGACCCTGAACAAGAAGGTCTCGTCTCAAAGGTAGCTTCCAAGGTGGAGCCGATGACATATTCACCAGATCTGCATACCAAGTCCTGCGTGGCCACGCAGGAGCTATCAAGATCACCGACGCCCTCTCCTGATTGATCCTGGCTACCAGCCTGGGGATGAGAGGAAATGGCGGGAACACATAAGCTAGTTTGAAGGTCCAAGGTGCTACTAGTGCATCCACTAGAGCCGCCTTGGGATCCCTGGATCTGGCCCCGTAGCAAGGAACTTTGAAGTTCTGACGAGAGGCCATCAGATCCATGTCTGGAATGCCCCACAGGTGAGTGACTTGGGCAAAGATTTCCGGATGGAGTTCCCACTCCCCCGGATGCAATGTCTGACGACTCAGAAAATCCGCTTCCCAATTTTCCACTCCTGGGATGTGGATAGCAGACAGGTGGCAGGAGTGAGACTCCGCCCATAGAATGATTTTGGTCACTTCTTCCATCGCTAGGGAACTCCTTGTTCCCCCCTGATGGTTGATGTACGCAACAGTTGTCATGTTGTCTGATTGAAACCGTATGAACTTGGTCCTCGCTAGCTGAGGCCAGGCCTTGAGAGCATTG
Organism: Bombina bombina; assembly: GCF_027579735.1. NCBI lineage: Eukaryota > Metazoa > Chordata > Amphibia > Anura > Bombinatoridae > Bombina > Bombina bombina. The sequence goes on along the minus strand of NC_069501.1, from coordinate 700,093,449 downwards.
AATATCGCTCTCAGTTCCAGAATATTTATCGGTAGAAGAGATTCTTCCCGAGACCAAAGACCCTGAGCTTTCAGGGATCCCCAGACCGCGCCCCAGCCCATCAGACTGGCGTCGGTCGTGACAATGACCCACTCTGGTCTGCGGAATGTCATCCCTTGTGACAGGTTGTCCAGGGACAGCCACCAACGGAGTGAGTCTCTGGTCCTCTGATTTACTTGTATCTTCGGAGACAAGTCTGTATAGTCCCCATTCCACTGACTGAGCATGCACAGTTGTAATGGTCTTAGATGAATGCGCGCAAAAGGAACTATGTCCATTGCCGCTACCATCAACCCGATCACTTCCATGCACTGAGCTATGGAAGGAAGAGGAACGGAATGAAGTATCCGACAAGAGTCTAGAAGTTTTGTTTTTCTGACCTCTGTCAGAAAAATCCTCATTTCTAAGGAGTCTATAATTGTTCCCAAGAAGGGAACCCTTGTTGACGGGGATAGAGAACTCTTTTCCACGTTCACTTTCCATCCGTGAGATCTGAGAAAGGCCAGGACGATGTCCGTGTGAGCCTTTGCTTGAGGAAAGGACGACGCTTGAATCAGAATGTCGTCCAAGTAAGGTACTACCGCAACGCCCCTTGGTCGTAGCACAGCTAGAAGGGACCCTAGTACCTTTGTGAAAATCCTTGGAGCAGTGGCTAATCCGAAAGGAAGCGCCACGAACTGGTAATGTTTGTCCAGGAATGCGAACCTTAGGAACCGATGATGTTCCTTGTGGATAGGAATATGTAGATACGCATCCTTTAAATCCACCGTGGTCATGAATTGACCTTCCTGGATGGAAGGAAGAATAGTTCGAATGGTTTCCATCTTGAACGATGGAACCTTGAGAAACTTGTTTAAGATCTTGAGATCTAAGATTGGTCTGAACGTTCCCTCTTTTTTGGGAACTATGAACAGATTGGAGTAGAACCCCATCCCTTGTTCTCTTAATGGAACTGGATGAATCACTCCCATTTTTAACAGGTCTTCTACACAATGTAAGAACGCCTGTCTTTTTATGTGGACTGAAGACAACTGAGACCTGTGGAACCTCCCCCTTGGGGGAAGTCCCTTGAATTCCAGAAGATAACCTTGGGAGACTATTTCTAGCGCCCAAGGATCCAGAACATCTCTTGCCCAAGCCTGAGCGAAGAGAGAGAGTCTGCCCCCCACCAGATCCGGTCCCGGATCGGGGGCCAACATTTCATGCTGTCTTGGTAGCAGTGGCAGGTTTCTTGGCCTGCTTTCCCTTGTTCCAGCCTTGCATTGGTCTCCAAGCTGGCTTGGCTTGAGAAGTATTACCCTCTTGCTTAGAGGACGTAGCACTTTGGGCTGGTCCGTTTTTACGAAAGGGACGAAAATTAGGTCTATTTTTTGCCTTGAAAGGCCGATCCTGAGGAAGGGCGTGGCCCTTACCCCCAGTGATATCAGAGATAATCTCTTTCAAGTCAGGGCCAAACAGCGTTTTCCCCTTGAAAGGAATGTTAAGTAGCTTGTTCTTGGAAGACGCATCAGCCGACCAAGATTTCAACCAAAGCGCTCTGCGCGCCACAATAGCAAACCCAGAATTCTTAGCCGCTAACCTAGCCAATTGCAAAGTGGCGTCTAGGGTGAAAGAATTAGCCAATTTGAGAGCATTAATTCTGTCCATAATCTCCTCATAAGGAGGAGAATCACTATCGAGCGTCTTTATCAGCTCATCGAACCAGAAACATGCGGCTGTAGCGACAGGGACAATGCATGAAATTGGTTGTAGAAGGTAACCCTGCTGAACAAACATCTTTTTAAGCAAACCTTCTAATTTTTTATCCATAGGATCTTTGAAAGCACAACTATCCTCTATGGGTATAGTGGTGCGTTTGTTTAAAGTGGAAACCGCTCCCTCGACCTTGGGGACTGTCTGCCATAAGTCCTTTCTGGGGTCGACCATAGGAAACAATTTTTTAAATATGGGGGGAGGGACGAAAGGAATACCGGGCCTTTCCCATTCTTTATTAACAATGTCCGCCACCCGCTTGGGTATAGGAAAAGCTTCTGGGAGCCCCGGCACCTCTAGGAACTTGTCCATTTTACATAGTTTCTCTGGGATGACCAACTTTTCACAATCATCCAGAGTGGATAATACCTCCTTAAGCAGAATGCGGAGATGTTCCAACTTAAATTTAAATGCAATCACATCAGGTTCAGCCTGTTGAGAAATGTTCCCTGAATCAGTAATTTCTCCCTCAGACAAAACCTCCCTGGCCCCATCAGACTGGGTTAGGGGCCCTTCAGAGATATTAATATCAGCGTCGTCATGCTCTTCAGTATCTAAAACAGAGCAGCCACGCTTACGCTGACAAGGGTTCATTTTGGCTAAAATGTTTTTGACAGAATTATCCATTACAGCCGTTAATTGTTGCATAGTAAGGAGTATTGGCGCGCTAGATGTACTAGGGGCCTCCTGAGTGGGCAAGACTCGTGTAGACGAAGGAGGGAATGATGCAGTACCATGCTTACTCCCCTCACTTGAGGAATCATCTTGGGCATCATTGTCATTATCACATAAATCACATTTATTTAAATGAATAGGAATTCTGGCTTCCCCACATTCAGAACACAGTCTATCTGGTAGTTCAGACATGTTAAACAGGCATAAACTTGATAACAAAGTACAAAAACGTTTTAAAATAAAACCGTTACTGTCACTTTAAATTTTAAACTGAACACACTTTATTACTGCAATTGCGAAAAAACATGAAGGAATTGTTCAAAATTCACCAAATTTTCACCACAGTGTCTTAAAGCCTTAAAAGTATTGCACACCAAATTTGGAAGCTTTAACCCTTAAAATAACGGAACCGGAGCCGTTTTAAACTTTAACCCCTTTACAGTCCCTGGTATCTGCTTTGCTGAGACCCAACCAAGCCCAAAGGGGAATACGATACCAAATGACGCCTTCAGAAAGTCTTTTCTAAGTATCAGAGCTCCTCTCACATGCGACTGCATGCCATGCCTCTCAAAAACAAGTGCGCCACACCGGCGCGAAAATGAGGCTCTGCTTAAGCTTTGGGAAAGCCCCTAAGGAATAAGGTGTCTAATACAGTGCCTGCCGATATTATTATATCAAAAATACCCAGATAAAATGATTCCTCAAGGCTAAATATGTGTTAATAATGAATCGATTTAGCCCAGAAACAGTCTACAGTCTTAATAAGCCCTTGTGAAGCCCTTATTTATGATCGTAATAAACATGGCTTACCGGATCCCATAGGGAAAATGACAGCTTCCAGCATTACATCGTCTTGTTAGAATGTGTCATACCTCAAGCAGCAAGAGACTGCACACTGTTCCCCCAACTGAAGTTAATTGCTCTCAACAGTCCTGTGTGGAACAGCCATGGATTTTAGTTACGGTTGCTAAAATCATTTTCCTCATACAAACAGAAATCTTCATCTCTTTTCTGTTTCTGAGTAAATAGTACATACCAGCACTATTTCAAAATAACAAACTCTTGATTGAATAATAAAAACTACAGTTAAACACTAAAAAACTCTAAGCCATCTCCGTGGAGATGTTGCCTGTACAACGGCAAAGAGAATGACTGGGGTAGGCGGAGCCTAGGAGGGATCATGTGACCAGCTTTGCTGGGCTCTTTGCCATTTCCTGTTGGGG